>NC_041387.1:52175204-52273344 GCF_002162155.2 Triticum dicoccoides
GACTGACACAAAAGTTGATCCAGTCGACTGAAGTGTAGCTAAATCGGAGCAGCCTCGCAAGCAAGAGCAAGAGCAAGAGCAGTAGCGCGAGCAAGAGCAATAGCAAGAGCAGACCAGGCAGGGGACCGAGAGCAAGAGCAGAGCAGCGGCACGAGCGAGAGCTAAAGCAGCAGCAGCTCCTACTGATGTGGATGTCGCTGTCGAGGGAGCGACGCCGTGGAGGAAGTGGCCGGCGACGCCGCTGTGGATGGAGCCGCGCCGTGTCGGCTCGGGACCGAGCGCCGGCAGCACGATGAGATCGAATCAAGGAGAAAATGCGGCGATTAGTGTACAACCTCTTTGGTGGCGCCGATTGTTGGTGAACGTAGTAATTTCAAAAAAATTCCTACGCACACGCAAGATTATGTGATGCATAGCAACGAGGGGGAGAGTATTGTCTACGTACCCAACGCAGACCGACTGCGGAAGCGATGACACGACGTAGAGGAAGTAGTCGTACGTCTTCACGATCCAACCGATCAAGCACCGAAACTATGGCACCTCCGAGTTCGAGCACACGTTCAGCTCGATGACGATCCCCAGACTCCGATCCAGCAAAGTGTCGGGGAAGAGTTCCGTCAGCACGACGGCGTGGTGACGATCTTGATGAACTACAGCAGCAGGGCTTCGCCTAAACTCCGCTACAGTATTATCGAGGAATATGGTGGCAGGGGGCACCGCACACGGCTAAGGAACAGATCACGTGGATCAACTTGTGTGTCTAGAGGTGCCCCTTGCCTCCGTATATAAAGGATGGAGGAGGAGGAGGCCGGCCAAGGCAAAGGTGCGGCCAGGATAGGGAGTCCTACTAGGACTCCAAGTCCTAGTAGGAGTCCACCAAGAGGGGAGGAAGGGAGAAGGAATAGGAGGAGAAGGAGAGGTGGCCGGCCCCCTTTTCCCTAGTCCAATTCGGACCAAAGGGGAGGGGGGGCGCAGCAGCCTTTTTCCTCTTCCCACTAAAGCCCATCAAGGCCCATTACTTCTCCCGTAACTACCCGGTACTCCGAAAAATACCCGAATCATTCGGAACCTTTCCGATGTCCGAATATAGTCGTCCAATATATCGATCTTTACGTCTCGACCATTTCGAGACTCCTCGTCATGTCCCCGATCTCATCCGGGACTCCGAACTCCTTCGGTACATCAAAACTCATAAACTCATAATATAATTGTCATCGAAACCTTAAGCGTACGGACCCTACGGGTTCAAGAACAATGTAGACATGACCGAGACACGTCTCCGGTCAATAACCAATAGCGGGACCTGGATGCCCATATTGGCTCCTACATATTCTACGAAGATCTTTATCGGTCAGACCGCATAACAACATACGTTGTTCCCTTTGTCATCGGTATGTTACTTGCCCGATATTCGATCGTCGGTATCCAATACCTAGTTCAATCTCGTTACCGGCAAGTCTCTTTACTCGTTCCGTAATACATCATCTCACAACTAACATATTAGTTGTAATGCTTGCAAGGCTTATGGGGATGTGTATTACCGAGAGGGCCCAGAGATACCTCTCCGACAATCGGAGTGACAAATCCTAATCTCGAAATACGCCAACCCAACATCTACCTTTGGAGACACCTGTAATGCTCCTTTATAATCACCCAGTTACGTTGTGACGTTTGGTAGCACCCAAAGTGTTCCTCCGGCAAACGGGAGTTGCATAATCTCATAGTCATAGGAACATGTATAAGTCATGAAGAAAGCAATAGCAACAAACTAAACGATCGTGTGCTAAGCTAATGGAATGGGTCATGTCAATCAGATCATTCAACTAATGATGTGACCTCTTTAATCAAATAACAACTCATTGTTCATGGTTAGGAAACATAACCATCTTTGATTAACGAGCTAGTCAAGTAGAGACATACTAGTGACACTTTGTTTGTCTATGTATTCACACATGTATTATGTTTCCGATTAATACAATTCTAGCATGAATAATAAACATTTATCATGATTATAAGGAAATAAATAATAACTTTATTATTGCCTCTAGGGCATATTTCCTTCAGTCTCCCACTTGCACTAGAGTCAATAATCTAGATTACACTGTAATGATTCTAACACCCATGGAGCTTTGGTGCTGGTCATGTTTTGCTCGTGGAAGAGGCTTAGTCAACGGGTCTGCAACATTCAGATCCGTATGTATCTTGCAAATCTCTATGTCTCCCACCTGGACTAAATCCCGGATGGAATTGAAGCGTCTCTTGATGTGTTTGGTCCTTTTGTGAAATCTAGATTCCTTTGCCAAGGCAATTGCACCAGTGTTGTCACAAAAGATTTTCATTGGACCCGATGCACTAGGTATGACACCTAGATTGGATATGAACTCCTTCATCCGGACTCCTTCATTTGCTGCTTCCGAAGCAGCTATGTACTCCGCTTCACATGTAGATCCCGCTATGACGCTTTGTTTAGAACTGCACCAACTGACAGCTCCACCGTTTAATGTAAACATGTATCCGGTTTGCGATTTAGAATCGTCCGGATCAGTGTCAAAGCTTGCATCAACGTAACCTTTTACAGTGAGCTCTTTGTCACCTCCATATACGAGAAACATATCCTTAGTCCTTTTCAGGTATTTCAGGATGTTCTTGACCGCTGTCCAGTGATCCACTCCTGGATTACTTTGGTACCTCCCTGCTAAACTTATAGCAAGGCACACATCAGGTCTGGTACACAGCATTGCATACATGATAGAGCCTATGGCTGATGCATAGGGAACATCTTTCATATTCTCTCTATCTTCTGCAGTGGTCGGGCATTGAGTCTTACTCAACTTCACACCTTGTAACACAGGCAAGAATCCTTTCTTTGCTTGATCCATTTTGAACTTCTTCAAAATTTTGTCAAGGTATGTGCTTTGTGAAAGTCCAATTAAGCGTCTTGATCTATCTCTATAGATCTTAATGCCTAATATGTAAGCAGCTTCACCGAGGTCTTTCATTGAAAAACTTTTATTCAAGTATCCCTTTATGCTATCCAGAAATTCTATATCATTTCCAATCAGTAATATGTCATCCACATATAATATCAGAAATGCTACAGAGCTCCCACTCACTTTCTTGTAAATACAGGCTTCTCCGAAAGTCTGTATAAAACCAAATGCTTTGATCACACTATCAAAACGTTTATTCCAACTCCGAGAGGCTTGCACCAGTCCATAAATGGATCGCTGGAGCTTGCACACTTTGTTAGCTCCCTTTGGATCGACAAAACCTTCCGGTTGCATCATGTACAACTCTTCTTCCAGAAATCCATTCAGGAATGCAGTTTTGACATCCATCTGCCAAATTTCATAATCATAAAATGCGGCAATCGCTAACATGATTCGGACAGACTTAACCATCGCTACGGGTGAGAAAGTCTCATCGTAGTCAACCCCTTGAACTTGTTGAAAACCTTTCGCGACAAGTCGAGCTTTGTAGACAGTAACATTACCATCAGCATCATTCTTCTTCTTGAAGATCCATTTATTCTCAATTGCTTGCCGATCATCGGGCAAGTCAACCAAAGTCCATACTTTGTTCTCATACATGGATCCCATCTCAGATTTCATGGCTTCAAGCCACTTTGCGGAATCTGGGCTCACCATCGCTTCTTCATAGTTCGTAGGTTCATCATGATCTAGTAGCATGACTTCCAGAATAGGATTACCGTACCACTCTGGTGCGGATCTTACTCTGGTTGATCTACGAGGTTCAGTAGTATCTTGTTCTGAAGTTTCATGATCATTATCATTAACTTCCTCACTTATTTGTGTAAGTGTCGCAGAAACAGTTTTCTGTGATGTACTACTTTCCAATAAGGGAGCAGGTACAGTTACCTCGTCAAGTTCTACTTTCCTCCCACTCACTTCTTTCGAGAGAAACTCCTTCTCAAGAAAGTTTCCGAATTTAGCAACAAAAGTCTTGCCTTCGGATCTGTGATAGAAGGTGTATCCAATAGTTTCCTTTGGATATCCTATGAAGACACATTTCTCCGATTTGGGTTCGAGCTTATCAGGTTGAAGCTTTTTCACATAAGCATCACAGCCCCAAACGTTCAGAAACGACAACTTTGGTTTCTTGCCAAACCACAGTTCATAAGGCGTCGTCTCAACGGATTTTGATGGTGCCCTATTTAACGTGAATGCGGCCGTCTCTAGAGCGTATCCCCAAAATGATAGCGGTAAATCAGTAAGAGACATCATAGATCGCACCATATCTAGTAAAGTACGATTACGACGTTCAGACACACCATTACCCTGTGGTGTTCCGGGTGGCGTGAGTTGCGAAACTATTCCACAGTTTTTCAAATGTACACCAAACTCGTAACTCAAATATTCTCCTCCACGATCAGATCGTAGAAACTTTATTTTCTTGTTACGATGATTTTCAACTTCACTCTAAAATTCTTTGAACTTTTCAAATGTTTCAGACTTATGTTTCATTAAGTAGATATATCCATATCTACTCAAATCATCTGTGAAGGTGAGAAAATAACGATATCCGCCACGAGCCTCAATATTCATCGGACCACATACATCGGTATGTATGATTTCCAACAAATCTGTTGCTCTCTCCATAGTACCAGAGAACGGTGTTTTAGTCATCTTGCCCATGAGGCACGGTTCACAAGTACCAAGTGATTCATAATCAAGTGGTTCCAAAAGTCCATCAGTATGGAGTTTCTTCATGCGCTTTACACCGATATGACCTAAACGACAGTGCCACAAATAAGTTGCACTTTCATTATCAACTTTGCATCTTTTGACTTCAACATTATAAATATGTGTATTACTACTATCGAGAAAAAAATAGACCACTCTTCAAGGGTGCATGACCATAAAAGATATTACTCATATAAATAGAACAACCATTATTCTCTGATTTAAATGAATAACCGTCTCGCATTAAACAAGATCCAGATATAACGTTCATGCTCAACGCTGGCACCAAATAACAATTATTTAGGCCTAATATTAATCCCGAAGGTAGATGTAGAGGTAGCGTGCCGACCGTGATCACATCGACTTTGGAACCGTTTCCCACGCGCATCGTCACCTCGTCCTTAGCCAATCTTCGCTTAATCCGTAGCCCCTGTTTCGAGTTGCAAATATTAGCAACAGAACCAGTATCAAATACCCAGGTGCTACTGCGAGCATTAGTAAGGTACACATCAATAACATGTATATCACATATACCTTTGTTCACCTTGCCATCCTTCTTATCCGCCAAATACTTTGGGCAGTTCCGCTTCCAGTGACCAGTCTGCTTACAGTAGAAGCACTCAGTTTCAGGCTTAGGTCCAGACTTGGGTTTCTTCTCTTGAGTAGCAACTTGTTTGCCGTTCTTCTTGAAGTTCCCCTTCTTCTTCCATTTGCCCTTTTTCTTGAAACTAGTGGTTTTGTTTACCATCAACACTTGATGCTCCTTTTTAATTTCTACCTCCGCAGCTTTCAGCATTGTGAAGAGCTCGAGAATAGTCTTGTTCATCCCTTGCATATTATAGTTCATCATGAAGCTCTTGTAGCTTGGTGGCAGTGATTGGAGAATTCTGTCAATAACGCAATCATCTGGAAGATTAACTCCCAATTGAATCAAGTGATTATTATACCCAGACATTTTGAGTATATGCTCACTGACAGAACTGTTCTCCTCCATCTTGCAGCTATAGAACTTATTGGAGACTTCATATCTCTCAATTCGGGCATTTGCTTGAAATATTAACTTCAACTCCTAAAACACCTCATATGCTCCATGACGTTCAAAACGTCGTTGAAGTCCCGATTCTAAGCCGTAAAGCATGGCACACTGAACTATCGAGTAGTCATCAGCTTTGCTCTGCCAGACGTTCATAACATCTTGTGTTGCTCCAGCAGCAGGCCTGGCACCCAGCGGTGCTTCCAAGACGCAATTCTTCTGTGCAGCAATGAGGATAATCCTCAAGTTACGGACCCAGTCCGTGTAATTGCTACCATCATCTTTCAACTTTGCTTTCTCAAGGAACGCATTAAAATTCAACGGAACAACAGCACGAGCCATCTATCTACAATCAACATAAATAAGCAAGATACTATCAGGTACTAAGTTCATGATAAATTTAGTTCAATTAATCATATTACTTAAGAACTCCCACTTAGATAGACATCCCTCTAATCCTCTAAGTGATCACGTGATCCAAATCAACTAAACCATGTCCGATCATCATGTGAGATGTAGTAGTTTCATTGGTGAACATCATTATGTTGATCATATCTACTATATGATTCACGCTCGACCTTTCGGTCTCCGTGTTCCGAGGCCATGTCTGTATATGCTTGGCTCGTCAAGTATAACCTGAGTATTCCGCGTGTGCAACTGTTTTGCACCCGTTCTATTTGAACGTAGAGCCTATCACACCCGATCATCACATGGTGTCGCAGCACGAAGAACTTTCGCAACGGTGCATACTCAGGGAGAACACTTCTTGATAATTTAGTGAGAGATCATCTTATAATGCTACCGTCAATCAAAGCAAGATAAGATGCATAAAAAGATAAACATCACATGCAATCAATATAAGTGATATGATATGGCCATCATCATCTTGTGCTTGTGATCTCCATCTCCGAAGCACCGTCATGATCACCATCGTCACCGGCGCGACACCTTGATCTCCATCATAGCATCGTTGTCGTCTCGCCAATCTTTTGCTTCCACGACTATCACTACCGTTTAGTAATAAAGTAAAGCATTACATCGCGATTGCATTGCATACAATAAAGCGACAACCATATGGCTCCTGCCAGTTGCCGATAACTTGGTTACAAAACATGATCATCTCATACAATAAAATTCAGCATCATGCCTTGACCATATCACATCACAACATGCCCTGCAAAAACAAGTTAGACGTCCTCTACTTTGTTGTTGCATGTTTTACGTGGCTGCTACGGGCTAAAGTAAGAACCAATCTCACCTACGCATCAAAACCACAATGATAGTTTGTCAAATAGACTCCGTTTTAACCTTCGCAAGGACCGGGCGTAGCCACACTCGGTTCAACTAAAGATGGAGAGACAGTCGCCCGCAAGCCATCTATGTGAAAAGCACGTCGAGGGAACCGGTCTCGCGTAAGCGTACGCGTAAGGTTGGTCCGGGTCGTCTTGTCCAACAATACCGCTGAACCAAAGTATGACATGCTGGTAGGCAGTATGACTTGTATCGTCCACAACTCACTTGTGTTCTACTCGTGCATATAACATCAACATAAATAACCTAGGCTCGGATGCCACTATTGGTTAACGTAGTAATTTCAAAAAAATTCCTACGCACACGCAAGATCATGTGATGCATAGCAACGAGGGGGAGAGTATTGTCTACGTACCCAACGCAGACCGACTGCGGAAGCGATGACACGACGTAGAGGAAGTAGTCGTACGTCTTCACGATCCAACCGATCAAGCTCCGAAACTACGGCACCTCCGAGTTCGAGCACACGTTCAGCTCGATGAAAATCCTCGGACTCCGATCCAGCAAAGTGTCGGGGAAGAGTTCCGTCAGCACGACGGCGTGGTGACGATCTTGATGAACTACAGCAGCAGGGCTTCGCCTAAACTCCGCTACAGTATTATCGAGGAATATGGTGGCAGGGGGCACCGCACACGGCTAAGGAACAGATCACGTGGATCAACTTGTGTGTCTAGAGGTGCCCCCTACCTCCGTATATAAAGGATGGAGGAGGAGGAGGCCGGCCAAGGCAAAGGTGCGGCCAGGATAGGGAGTCCTACTAGGACTCCAAGTCCTAGTAGGAGTCCACCAAGAGGGGAGGAAGGGAGAAGGAATAGGAGGAGAAGGAGAGGTGGCCGGCACCCTTTTCCCTAGTCCAATTCGGACCAAAGGGGAGGGGGGCGCAGCAGCCTTTTTCCTCTTCCCACTAAAGCCCATCAAGGCCCATTACTTCTCCCGTAACTACCTGGTACTCCGAAAAATACCAGAATCATTCGGAACCTTTCCGATGTCCGAATATAGTCGTCCAACATATCGATCTTTACGTCTCGACCATTTAGAGACTCCTCGTCATGTCCCCGATCTCATCCGGGACTCCGAACTCCTTCGGTACATCAAAACTCATAAACTCATAATATAACTGTCATCGAAACCTTAAGCGTGCGGACCCTACGGGTTCGAGAACAATGTAGACATGACCGAGACACGTCTCCGGTCAATAACCAATAGCGGGACCTGGATGCCCATATTGGCTCCTACATATTCTACGAAGATCTTTATCGGTCAGACCGCATAACAATATACGTTGTTTCCTTTGTCATCGGTATGTTACTTGCCCGAGATTCGATCGTCGGTATCCAATACCTAGTTCAATCTCGTTACCGGCAAGTCTCTTTACTCGTTCCGTAATACATCATCTCACAACTAACATATTAGTTGTAATGCTTGCAAGGCTTATGTGATGTGTATTACCGAGAGGGCCCAGAGATACCTCTCTGACAATCGGAGTGACAAATCCTAATCTCGAAATACGCCAACCCAACATCTACCTTTGAAGACACCTGTAATGCTCCTTTATAATCACCCAGTTACGTTGTGACGTTTGGTAGCACCCAAAGTGTTCCTCCGGCAAACGGGAGTTGCATAATCTCATAGTCATAGGAACATGTATAAGTCATGAAGAAAGCAATAGCAACATACTAAACGATCGTGTGCTAAGCTAATGGAATGGGTCATGTCAATCAGATCATTCAACTAATGATGTGACCTCTTTAATCAAATAACAACTCATTGTTCATGGTTAGGAAACATAACCATCTTTGATTAATGAGCTAGTCAAGTAGAGGCATACTAGTGACACTTTGTTTGTCTATGTATTCACACATGTATTATGTTTCCGATTAATACAATTCTAGCATGAATAATAAACATTTATCATGATTATAAGGAAATAAATAATAACTTTATTATTGCCTCTAGGGCATATTTCCTTCACCGATTAGGCCGCAGCTTCATCCGAGGAAATGGTGATGATGATGCTCTTTCGGTGGTGCAGGTGAAGACGGTGGTGTGGGAATGGAGGGGGCACAAAAGACGAGGGGAACATCGGGGCAGCTCCTTGGAGGTGGAGGACGGGGTGGCTGAACCGGCGGGACCACGAGATAAAAGACGGATCCTCATCCGGTATGGTTGATGAGGGACGTCGAGGTGTTGCTGTGGACGACATCGTCGGGGAAGAGGCTCCGGCTGGGTGGCGGACGGAGCATGGTGTGGGGTTTCGTCACGGGTTTTCGCGGCCTCGGTGTACGAATGGGTGGGCGGATGGGATGGCAGTGGGGAAGCATGGCTTAGAGACGCGCTTGTCCGAAATGTGGGGTAAGTTATGAAAGTACCCCACCGATTTGAGGCGGTTCTTTTGGTTCAGGGGTACCACGGGCATTTCGCATGTCAGGATTTCACAGGAGGTGGGAGTTTTCGCGCGCGTTGTAATTTCAGAATAGCAAGGCGCTGGTTGAGATGGAGGGAGTTGTCAGAGCACAACGTGACAAAGATATATCTTAAATATTTCGGGCTAACAAGGCGCGGGTTGAAGAGGCGGGAGTTTCGCAGCACGATAGACAGAGACAGTAGCTTGAATTTTCGGCATAACAAGGCGCGGCTTGAAATTTCGGAAGAACAAACTTGACGTGACGTGTACCCAAAAAGAAAGACAATTTGCACCTCAACACGCACAACACACACACAAACACCATTTAGACTAGAGTAAGGTACACGTGCATTGCACGCATGAGATTTGGCAACCAAATTATGAATAAATACCACATTATAGCATGCAAGCTTTGAGTCATATATGTATGATGTAGATGTTCGTTTAATTCTTATAGTTCATTTCATTCAAAATCATCTAGTTTTTATAAGAAAGCTAATCTATTTTAAGCTTCATGGAATTGTGCGTTGTAAGACATAAATTAAAAACAAATAATGGCAAATCATGTAGAAAAACATTTGGGCAATTCTGATACGGAAGATTCTTGAACAAATAAGAAGTGCTTGTGTTATGATGTTTGTGCATTATGCTTAAGTTCAACCATGGAGTCTTTTAGATTATACATGTGGCGAAATCTGGTGGAATCTAGATGATATCCAACGACCAGTAGTGCTCAAATTTGCCATCTTTGGACCATCGGATTTGCCTCATCCAACGACCATCTTTCAAAGTTAAAGTTACCCGCACACAATATAAAAAAATATAAAATATTATATATATAGGGGTATAGATATAGATATGTGATGCGAAAGCCGCCCATCACCTCCAATTAGAATAGTGTGTCCATGCACGGATGCGACGTGGCCAAATGATGTCTGCCATCGGTATCTCAAATTCAAATCAGTCTGACCTTGTTCAATGTGTATACATTACAACATGCTCGTTTCCAAACCACACCGCGCATATCTCCGTTATATTCATGCATGCATGGGTTTCAAACATCAGGATCTCTTATTCAAAATATTTGAATTCAACTTTACATTGATTATGACCTCACCTATTCTTTTACACCCACACAGTAGTCTTCCCTTTATAATTGTACCACTAACTTTTTCTCGTGCATGCATGCACATACACTACCAGTCGGCATTATCCATTGCACGCATGCAATCTTTTTCTTCAGGTCGGTCTCCCATGAAGGCACACACCCACACACCCTCCCTCTCCATCATATCGGGCATTCTTTATCTCTCACGCGTGCATGCACAACGATCGATGTTCCTCTATGTATGTGTGTATATAGCTAGGTCTTTCATAGTTTTCCACACAAACCGATCAATCGATATATCCAGTGAGGTCTCACCCTCTTTCCCACGTCCACATCGATCAGTTACACCTCTCTATATAGGATTAACATATATAGCTAATACACCCACATTAATTATATATCCAACGTCCCCCTCTCATCATCCATGGCTTCCGCTTCATCTCTCAGACGCGTGCACAATGGCGAAGACAGGGGGCAGTAAGGGCCCTGCCCCCCCTCCCAACATCACTATATATCAAGGCTAATATGAATGTGATCATTAGACAATTGCTGCTAAAATGGTTTAAGTTCATGAATTGACCCTCCTCGTAAAGGAGTAGCAATGCTTGGCCCCCTAGCTTATTTATTTTTCATGGCTCCGCCACTGCGTGCAACAGCGCACGTGTTCGCCCCCACTCTCTAAATATCGATCTCGCACTTGTGCATTCCTTCATAGTCTCCCTCCACTCGGCCCCTCGCACCATCTTCTAGCCCCCCACCGGATTTTGCCACATGTACAATCTAGCAGACTCCATGGTTGAACTTAAGCATAATGCACAAACCTCAAAACAACAGTGGTTCTCTTTTGTTCTATAATCTTCCGTATCATAACTGCCCAAACTTTTTTTCTAGTTGAATTGCCATTATTTGTTTTTACTTTATGCTTTACAACACACAATTCCATGAATCATAAAATAGATTAAGGGCTTCTTTGATTCAAAGGATTCTCAAAGGAATTTTGGAGGATTCTAATCATTAGGAATTTTTCCTATCTTGGTTGTTTGATTCGTAGGATTCTAAACCATAGGAATTTTTCCATATGATTCATTTGCACTAGATTTCATAGGAAACATCCCATCCACTCAAACCTCTTTGAAAGAATTCTGCGTTTTTTCTATGCACAATCAAACACTCGTACAATCCTGTAGGATTCAAGACGACATTCCACTATAATCCCATGTTTTTCCTATTCCCGCGTTCTTAGCTTTTTTATAAAAACTAATTGATTTTGAATGAGATGAACTATAAGAATTAAACGAAGGGCTACATCAGGCATATATGACTCAGAGCTTACATGCTATAGTGTGGTATTTATTCATAATTTGGTTGCAAAATCTGATGCGTGCAATGCACGTGTAACTTACTAGTACTTCGAGTATGTGCAAAACACGTAAATTAGAATACCAATGGCAGCTACACAGTGTCTCTCTTACAGTTCATGAAGCCACGTGGCACATGTGGAGGCGTTGTTGCGACCTCCTTGCGTGGAATGATCACAGTGGCCCTGTTTGGATACTCTAACTCAGTTAGAGGTTAGAGTTAGATTCTAACCCTGAACTAACTCTAAACTAACTCTAACAAAAGAGCTATTTGGATGATAGGGTTAGATTGACAATAAATATTCTTTCTCAATCATTTGACTACTTTGAACCCTGTTTGGATGGGAGGGTGATACGTCTCCAACGTATCTATAATTTATGAAGCATTCGTGCTATATTACTATGTGTTTTGAATGATTTTGGGATTTATTATACACTTTTATATTATTTTTGGGACTAACCTATTAACCGGAGGCCCAGACCAGATTTGTTGTTTTATGCTTATTTCAGTGTTTCGAGGAAAAGAAATATCAGACGGAGTCAAAACGAAACGAAATCAACTAGAGAAGTTATTTTTGGAAGGAAAGCCACCCGATAGACTTGGAGTGCACGTCAGGTGAGTCCCGGGCTGCCCACAAGGGTGGGGGCGCGCCCTACCCCCTGGGCGCGCCCCCCTGCCTCGTGAGCACCTCGGAGGTCCACCGACGTACCCCTTGCACCCATATATACCTACGTACCCTAAAACTTCCAGAATAGAAGATAGATCGGGAGTTCTGCCGCCGCAAGCCTCCAGAGCCACAAAAGACCAATCGGGGCCCTGTTCCGGCACCCTGCCGGAGGGGGGGAACCCTCACAGGTGGCCATCTTCATCATCCCGGCGCTCTCCATGATGAGGAGGGAGTAGTTCACCCTCGGGGCTGAGGGTATGTACCAGTAGCTATGTGTTTGATCTCTCTCTCTCTCTCGTGTTCCCTCTATGGCACGATCTTGATGTATCCCGAGCTTTGCTATTGTAGTTCGATCTTATGATGTTTCTCCCCCTCTACTCTCTTGTGATGAATTGAGTATCCCGTTTGAAGTTATCTTATCGGATTGAGTCTTTTATGAGAACACTTGATGTATGTCTTGCGTGGGATAACCGTGGTGACAATGGGTTATTCTATTGATCCACTTGATGTATGTTTTGGTGATCAACTTGCAGGTTTCGTGACATTGGGAACCTATGCATATGGGTTGGCACACGTTCTTGACTCTCCGGTAGTAGCTTTGGGGCACTCTTTGAAGTACTTTTATGTTGGTTTGATGAATCTGAGATTGTGTGATGCATATCATATAATCATGCCCACGGATACTTGAGGTGACAATGGAGTATCTAGGTGACATTAGGGTTTTGGTTGATTTGTGTCTTAAGGTGTTATTCTAGTACGAACTCTTTTATATATTGATCTGAAAGAATAACTTTGAGGTGGTTTCGTACCCTACCATAATCTCTACGTTTGTTCTCTGCTATTAGTGGCTTTGGAGTGACTCTTTGTTGCATGTTGAGGGCTTGTTATATGATCTATCTATGTTATTATTGTTGAGAGAACTTGCACTAGTGAAAGTATGAACCCCAGGCCTTGTTTCCTATCATTGCAATACCGTTTATGCTCACTTTTACCACTTGTTACCTTGCTGTTTTTATAATTTCAGATTACAAATACCTTTATCTACCTTCCATATTGCACTTGTATCACCATCTCTTCACCGAATTAGTGCACCTATACAATTTACCATTGTATTGGGTGTGTTGGGGACACAAGAGACTCTTTGTTATTTGGTTGCAGAGTTGTTTGAGAGAGACCATCTTCATCCTACGCCTCCTACGGATTGATAAACCTTAGGTCATCCACTTGAGGGAAATTTGCTACTGTCCTACAAACCTATGCACTTGCAGGCCCAACAACGTCTACAAGAAGAAGGTTGTGTAGTAGACAACATGCTCTTTTCTGGCGCCGTTGTCGGGGAGGCCAGGTAAACGGTACTCACATCCCGTCCACTAAGATCTTTTATGGCGAGGTGAGTGCTTGAAGGTATATCTTTAGATCTTGCAATCGAATCTTTTTGTTTCTTGTTTTATCACTAGTTTAGTTTATAAAAGAAAACTACAAAAAAATGGAATTGAGTTTGTCTCATACGCTTCATCTTTTTAATATCTTTTGTGAGTATGATGGAAAGGAAAATAGTGCTCAAGTGCTAGAAGAAGAATTACATAGAATGCTTGGCATGAAATATGTGAATGATGAGCATGATTGCAATGTTGTTAGTATGAATTCCTTGAATATCCATGATACTAATGATATGCAAAGCCACAAGCTTGGGCAAGCTATGTTTGATGAAGATGATATTTTTTGTTCCCCAAGCTTTAATGAGCAAAATTACTATGATGAAAGCATGCCTCCTATCTATGATGATTATTGTGATGACACGTATGCTTTAAAGAATAATGATAACAATGAAACGTGTCATCTTGATCTTAATTTTCAATCACATGATGGTTATTTTGTTGAGTTTGCTCCCACTACTATTCATGAGAAGAAATTTGCTTATGTGGAGAGTAGTAAATTTTCTATGCTTGTAGATCATGAAAAGAATGTTTTAGGTGCTGGTTATATTGTTGAATTCATTCATGATGCTACTGAAAACTATTATGAGAGAGGAACATTGGTAGGAAAAGACCATCGCTCGTCCCCGACTGCCACTCATAAGGAAGACAATCAAAAGAGTACCTCATGCAACAAATTTGTCACACAACTTTTACCATACGTGCATGCTACGGGACTTGCCAACTTCAACAAAAGTATTTCTCAATTTCATAATTACCCACTAGCATGACTCTAACATTACTACCTTTATATCTCAAAACAATTATCAATCAACATATTGATCATAGCATCCAATTCACTTCCTATGATAGTTTTCATTCAAATTACCATGCTGTTTAAGATTCTCAAAATAATATAAGTGAAGCATGAGAGTCTAGCAATTTCTTCAAAATATAACCACCGCCTTGCTCTAAAAGATATAAGTGAAGCACTAGATCAAACGACAAACTACTCCAAAAGATATAAGTGAAGTTCAATGAGTAGTCAAATAATTGTGCAACTATGTGAAGACTCTCTAACATTTAAGAATTTCAGATCTTGGTATCTTATTCAAACAGCAAGCAAAACAAAGCAAAATGACATTGCAAGGATAGCACAACTCATGTGAAGAAGCAAAAACTTAGGCTCAACCGATACTAACCGATAGTTGTTGAAGAAGAAAGGTGGGATGCCTAACGGGGCATCCCCAAGCTTAGATGCTTGAGACTTCTTGAAATATTATTTTGGGGTGCCTTGGGCATCCCCAAGCTTGAACTTTTATGTCTCCTTAATTCCTCTCATATCATGATTTCTCTTATTATCAAAAGCTTCATTCACAACAAACTCAACAAGAACTCGTGAGATAGGTTAGTATAAACCAATGCAAAACCTTATCATTTTCTACTGTAACAAATCACTTAAATTATTATTCAACATTGCATACTAAATGCCTCTGCATATGTAATACTCCTATCCTCAAATAGAAACATTAAACAAGCAAACATATGCAAACAATGCAATCATAACGGCAATCTGTCAAAACAGTACAGTCTGTAAAGAATGCTAGGGTATCAATACTTCCCTGACTCCAAAAATTATGAACTAAAATTCCCACTGTAATAAATTTATCATATCTTAATATGAATATTCAATGTTATACCATTCTCTGACTTTTCTAGGGAATTTGTGCAACAGCGGTAAACTTTCTGTTTTCAAACAGCAACATGTATACTAGCAAAATAAGCATGGCAAAGGCTATCCTTGACTTTTTTATTGAAACTAAAGATGAAAAACATTATTATAACTAACAGCAAGAAAACACTAACAAAATAAAATGACGCTCCAAGCAAAACCACATATCATGTGGTGAATAAAAATATAGCTCCAAGTAAAGTTACCGATGAACGAAGACGAAAGAGGGGATGCCTTCCGGGGCATCCCCAAGCTTAGGCTCTTGGTTGTCCTTGTATATTACCTTGGGGTGACTTGAGAATCCCCAATATTAGGCTCTTTCCACTCCTTATTCCATAGTCCATCGAATCTTGACCCAAAACTTGAAAACTTCAACCACACAAAACTCAACACAAAACTCGTAAGCTCCGTTAGTATAAGAAAATAAAACCACCACTTAGGTAGTGTAATGAACTAATTCTAAATTCATATTTGTGTAAAACCTACTGTATTCCAACTTCTCTATGGTTCATACCCTCCGATACTACCCATAGATGCATCAAAATAAGCAAACAACACAATGAAAACAGAATCTGTCAAAAACAGAACAGTCTGTAGTAATCTGTATCAAACGTATACTTTTGGAACCCAAAAAATTGTTAAATAAATTGATGGACCTGATTAATTTGTCTATTAATCATCTTCAAAAAGAATCAACCTAAAAGCACTCTCCAGTAAAAAAATGGCAGCTATTCTCGTGAGCGCTAAAGTTTCTGTTTTTCACAGCAAGATCATATAAACTACATCCAAGTCTTCCCAAAGGTTCTACTTGGAACTTTATTGAAACAAAAGCTATAAAACATGATTAATAAAGTAGCATAATCATGTGGAGACACAAAAACAGTAAGGATAAATATTGGGTTGTCTCCCAACAAGCGCTTTTCTTTAATGCCTTTCTAGCTAGGCATGATGATGGCAATGATGCTCACATAAAAGATAAGAATTGAAACATAAAGAGAGCATCATGAAGAATATGACTAGCACATTTAAGTCTAAACCAATTCCTATGCATAGGGATATTATGAGCCAACAACTTATGGGAACAATAATCAACTAGCAAAGGAAGGTAAAACAAGCATAGCTTCAAAACTTTAAGCACATAGAGAGGAAACTTGATATTATTGCAATTCCTACAAGCGTAAGTTCCTCCCTCATAATAATTCTCAGTAGAATCATGAATGAATTCAACAATATAACCAGCACCTAAAGAATTCTTTTCATGATCTACAAGCATAGAAAATTTACTACTCTCCACATAAGCAAAATTCTTCTCATTCGGAATAGTGAGAGTATCATAAGAGACTTGAACACTAAAAATTGTTTCCACATTAAAAGAGTAATGTTCAGAAATAGGGTAATCATAATCATGACAAGATTTGTAAATATAATCATCACTACTTTTTATATCATAAGTTTCATCACAATAATCATCATAAGTTGCAACTTCGTTCTCATCATAATCGATTGAAACCTCTCCCAGGATAGTGGAATCACTAAATAAAGTTGACACTCTTCCAAATCGACTTTCATATTCATCACAATAAAATTCAACATCCTCCAAAATAGTGGGATCATTACTTCCTAAAGTTGACACTCTTCCGAACCCACTTTCATCAATATAATCATCATAGGTACAAGGCATGCTATCATCATAACAACTTTGCATATCAAAACTTGGGATGCTAAAAATATCTTCTTCATTAAATATAGCATCCCCAAGCTTGGGACAAACATTAATTTAAGCAAATATATTCTCAAATATTTCATCCTCATCAAACATAGCTTCCCCAAGCTTGGGCCCTTTCATATCATAAGCATAATCACTCTCATCATTAAAAATATGGATAGCACCAATAGTAAAGCAATTACCATCATCACAATGAGTAGTAGGAGCAACATCATTTGGGAGGGATACCTTTCTACCTTTGTTGCTCCTTCTTTTCTTTTTCTTCTTCACATTATGTGTGGGTTCAACCTTCCTCTTTGAGCTCCTTATTGGTGAGATTGGTTGAATAGAAAGCTCCTCCTCGTTACTTGATTCATCATAAGAAATAATAGGAGGATATTGGGAAGTCTCTTCCCTTTCATTAGTATTCTCATCATCTTCTATTTGCTTTCTTTTCTTTAGATAATTGGCAATATAAGGATTTTCAATGCAATTCTCCGCACAAAACATATAAATCTTTTCTAGATCAATATCAAGGAATTTCTTATGGGCAAATTCTGGAAGATCCTTAAGTAAACGTTTCAATTCTTCATAACCCAAAAGTAAACTAAGTTCATTGTAATGTGCAATGGAGATCAAATCATCACAATTTTTGGACACGATTCGATCATGAAACAATTTGCATTGGAGATGTAAATGACCACGTTCATTGCAAAGTTCACAAGTACGGCAAAGGAATTTTAAATTTTCAGCACTCACATCTAGCCTTTCTTGCAACCATTTAGTTTCTAAATGCTTATGCCTCTTGCAATAAATATCTTCTCTATTAGGTGTGTTCATGCAAACATGCACTCCACAAAAGTTGACATGCTCATAAGATATATTTTTATCATGACTAGAGGAATCATCATTAATACTATGGATATTCAAGGAGTTCATACTAACAACATTGCAATCATGCTCATCATTCAAAGATTTAGTATCAAGCATTCTAATGCATTCTTCTTCTAGCACTTGAGCACAATTTTCCTTTCCATCAAACTCACGAAAGATATTGAAAAGATGAAGCGTACGAGACAAACTTAAATCCATTTTTTTAGTTTTCTTTTATAAACTAAACTAGTGATAAAACAAGAAACAAAAATATTCGATTGCAAGATCTAAAGATATACCTTCAAGCACTCACCTCCCCGGCAACGGCGCCAGAAAAGAGCTTGATGTCTACTACACAACCTTCTTCTTGTAGACATTGTTGGGCCTGCAAGTGCACAGGTTTGTAGGACAGTAGCAAATTTCCCTCAAGTGGATGACCTAAGGTTTATCAATTCGTAGGAGGCGTAGGATGAAGATGGTCTCTCTCAAACAACCCTGCAACCAGATAACAAAGAGTCTCTTGTGTCCCCAACACACCAAATACAATGGTAATTTGTATAGGTGCACTAGTTCGGCGAAGAGATGGTGATACAAGTGCAATATGGATAGTAGATAAAGGTTTTTGTAATCTGAAATATAAAAACAGCAAGGTAGCAAGCGATAAAAGTGAGCGTAAACGGTATTGCAATGATAGGAAACAAGGCCTAGGGTTCATACTTTCACTAGTGCAAGTTCTCTCAACAATAATAACATAGATAGATCATATGACAAGCCCTCAACATGCAACAAAGAGTCACTCCAAAGACACTAATAGCGGAGAACGAACGAAGAGATTATGGTAGGGTATGAAACCACCTCAAAGTTATTCTTTCGGATCAATCTATTCAAGAGTTCGTACTAGAATAACACCTTAAGACACAAATCAACTAAAACCCTAATGTCACCTAGATACTCCATTGTCACCTCAAGTATCCGTGGGCATGATTGTAAGATACGCATCACACAATCTCAATTCATCTATTCAACCAACACAAAGTACTTCAAATATTTCCCCAAAGTTTCTACCGGAGAGTCAAGAACGTGTGCCAACCCCTATGCATAGGTTCATGGGCGGAACCCGCAAGTTGGTCACCAAAACATACATCAAGTGTCACATGATATCCCATTGTCACCACAGATAATCACGGCAAGACATACATAAAGTGTTCTCAAATAAAGACTCAATCGATAAGATAACTTCAAAGGGGAAACTCAATTCATCACAAGAGAGTAGAGGGGGAGAAACATCATAAGATCCAACTACAATAGCAAAGCTCGGGATACATAAAGATTGTGCCATAGAGGGAACACGAGAGAGAACATGAGAGAGAGAGAGAGAGATCGAACACATAGCTACTGGTACATACCCTCAGCCACGAGGGTGAACTACTCCCTCCTCGTCATGGAGAGCGTCGGGATGATGAAGATGGCCACCGGTGAAGGATCCCCCCTCCGGCGGGGTGCCGGGAAGGGCTCCCGAGAGGTTTTTGGTGGCTACAGAGGCTTGCGGCGGCGGAACTCCCGATCTATCTTCTCCGTGGATGTTTTTAGGGTACGTGGGACTATATAGGCGAAAGAAGTCGGTCGGGGGGTGCTCGAGGGGCCCACGAGACAGGGGGCGCGCCCAGTAGGGGGGGCACACCCCCTATCTCCTGGGCTCCTCGAGGATCTTCTGACTTCATCTCCAAGCCTCCAGGATGATAATATTCCAAAAAATCATGATGCCGAAGGTTTCATTCCGTTTGGAATCCGTTTGATATTCCTTTTCTTCAAAATACTGAAACAGGCAATAAAACAACAATATGGGTTGGGCCTCCGGTTAATAGGTTAGTCCCAAAAGTAATATAAAAGTGTATAATAAATCCCATAATCATTCAAAACAGGTAATATAATAGCATGGAACAATAAAAAATTATAGATACATTGGAGACATATCAGTGCCTGATGTGGACTTGCGATCTACCTTGTCACCAGCATAATCAGCATCTGAGAATCCAACTAGATCAAACTCTGAGCCCTTTGGATACCATAATCCTAGTGTTGGGGTGTAAGCCAAATATCGAAGAATTCGCTTCACAGCTAAGTGATGCGATTCCTTTGGTGCCACTTGGAATCGGGCACACATGCAAACACCAAGCATTATATCTGGCCTAGATGCACATAAGTAAAGCAAAGAACAAATCATGGAGCGGTATACCTTTTGGTTGAACTCTTTACCATTGTCGTCGGGACCCAGATGACTTTTGTTTGGCATTGGCGTCGTGTAACCTTCGCAGTCTTGCATTCCAAACTTCTTCAGGCAATCTTTGAGATATTTTTCTTGGGATATGAAGATACCATTGCATTGTCGTCGAATTTGGAGACCCAGAAAGAACTTCAGTTCACCCATCATGGACATCTGATACTGTTCTTGCATCATGTGACCAAACTCATCACTTTATTTCTTGTTGGTGTAGCCAAAGATAATGTCATCCACATAGATTTGGCACACAAACAGTTCACCATCATATGTCTTCGTGAAGAGAGTGGGATCTAGTGAGCCAGGTTTGAAGCCTTTGCTCTTCAGGAAGTCTTTGAGTGTATCATACCAAGCTCGAGGGGCTTGTTTGAGGCCATACAGTGCCTTGTTGAGCTTGTAAACCATATCAGGATGTTTTGGATCTTCAAAGCCAGGAGGTTGTGCAACATATACTTCTTCTTATATCTTTCCATTGAGAAAAGCACTCTTCACATCCATTTGATATAGCAGGATGTTGTTATGATTTGCATAGGCAAGCAGTATGCGAATGGCTTCAAGCCTTGCCACAGGAGCAAAAGTTTCATCAAAGTCAATCGCTTCCACTTGAGTGTAGCCTTGTGCAACGAGACGAGCTTTGTTTCTGACCACTTGACCATGTTCATCTTGCTTGTTGCGATATATCCATTTGGTGCCAATGATATTAAGCTTCCGGGGATCAGGACGCTTGACCAGTTCCCACACATTGTTCAGCTCAAACTGTTGAAGCTCTTCTTGCATAGCTTGAATCCATTCAGGTTCCATGAAGGCTTCAGTGACTTTCTTGGGTTCTAAGATTGAGACGAATGCAAAATGTCCACAGAAATTGGTGAGTTGTGTTGCTCTTTGTGTGGCTCTTGAATGAGTGAGCAGACCAGGTGCATTGAGGCTATCGATCATCTTCTCAATCTATACTTCATTTGCAACACGAGGATGAGCAGGACGAAGATTTTGTTCATTCTGATCACTGTCATCATTTGGAGGATTATCTTCAGGATGAGCATTGTCTTCAGGTTGAGTGGAAGCAGAAACGATCAGTTCTTCTTCAGTCTGATTCTCAGAGGGTATGATTTCTCCAGTTCCCATTTGCTTGATTGACTCGCTAGGGGATAATTCATCTAGCACATTTGGCAGGTGCTCTCAGTTAGGAGCTCATAGGAGGTTTTCTTCAGAAGCTTGTGAAGATAAACACGGTTGATGACGTGGCATGCAGTGTCAATGGCTTCAGGCCAGAACTTCCGTGGAGTCTTGTACTCATCAAGCATCGTTCATGCCATCTCAATGAGAGTTCTGTTCTTGCGCTCCGCGATGCCATTCTGCTTAGGTGTGTAAGGAGCAGAGAACTCATGAGTGATACCCATGGTATCCAAGTACAGGTCGAGGCCGGTGTTCTTGAACTCAGTGCCGTTGTCGCTTCTGATGTGCTTGATCTTGACACCATAGTTCATCATGGCACGGTTGGCAAAGCGTCTGAAGACATCCTGCACTTCAGTCTTGTAGAGGATTATATGCACCCAAGTATATCGAGAGTAATCATCAACAATGACGAAACCATAGAGGCAAGCAGTGGCATTGAGAGTAGAGTAGTGAGTAGGGCCAAATAAGTCCATGTGCAGCAGCTCAAAGGGTTGAGACGTGGCCATGATTGTCTTCGAGGGATGCTTGGCTCTTGTCATCTTTCCGGCTTCACAGGTGCCACACAGATGATCCTTCTTGAACTTGACGCCTTCGATGCCCAAAACATGCTTCTTCTTCGCGAGAGTGTGCAAGTTCCTCATCCCAGCATGCCCTAGCCTTCGATGCCAAAGCCAGCATTCTGAAGCTTTTGCTAGAAGACATACAACCATCTGTGGTCCTGCTGAGAAATCTACCATATACATATCATATTTTCAATATCCTTCAAAGACTAGTGACTTGTCAGATTCCATCAGTACAAGGCAGTGATATTTTCCAAATAACACAATCATGTTTAAGTCACAAAGCATTGAGACAGACATTAAGTTGAAACCAAGGGATTCAACAAGCATCAATTTATCCATGTGCTGATCCCTTGATATCGCAACTCTACCTAGACCCAATACCTTGATTTTACCAGTGTCAGCAAATGTGATGTGGCTCTTGTCTGATGGACATAGCGTTGAGTCCATCAGAAGACTTCGATCGCCAGTCATGCGATTAGTGCATCCACTGTCCATAATCCATTCTGAAGCACGAGGTGTCATAGCCTACAGTGCAGTTTGGGGGATAGGCTTCACCAAGCGAGTTGTGAAGCAGAAACATTTGACGAACAAGTGGAACATGGAAATTCAGGTCTTGGTTAGGATAGATAGGATGAGTATCAAGAAAATCTGGAGTGAAATACATAGTAAGACCATTTGGGCATTTTATCTTGCGCCCAACAAGATTTTTAAGGTCTCCAGCATTAGCTTTGGACGCCTTTGATTTTCGGCTGGAGACCTTTCCCTGCAAAAGAGAGTTAAGTTTTCTTAACCACCCACATCTTTAGGGGTGGCTTAGAAGCAATGAGTCTAAGTGCAGCATCTGAGAATTTTGGCTTCAGAGCCCTAGTAAATAGCCTTGTAGGGGGTGAATAATACTCATATGAATAAGCAGAAAAGTTCTTGGTTCTATGAACATAGCGGTTTAATGAAACACGCTCACATTCATGGGTCTGAGTATGATTTTCCTGCAAAACATTGACGTTAGGGTGACTCAGATGAGTCCTTGGTCTGTATGATGCTTTTGGAACATATGAAGCCTTTGGTAGGGGGTTTGTCTTCTTCACAGGTGGTTTCATGATGCCATTCACCGGAAGATTCTCAAGGCAACTCTTGGGTACCCATATCTTCTTCATAGGTGACCCATTCCTGCAGTTAGTACCAATATACCTGGCAAACACTTCGCCATTATGATTCTTAAACAACTTACAGTTTGCATCAAAGGATTCATCAATGATAATTGGGTTAGCACAAGTGAGGGAGTCCTGGACTAGGGGGTGTCCGGATAGCCGAACTATCATCATCGGCCGGACTCCAAGACTATGAAGATACAAGATTGAAGACTTCATCCCGTGTCCGGATGGGACTTTCCTTGGCGTGGAAGGCAAGCTTGGCGATATGGATATGTAGATTTCCTACCATTGTAACCGACTCTGTGTAACCCTAGCCCTCTCCGGTGTCTATATAAACTGGATGGCTTTAGTCCGTAGGACGAACAACAATCATACCATAGGCTAGCTTCTAGGGTTTAGCCTCCTTGATCTCGTGGTAGATCTACTCTTGTAACACACATCATCAATACTAATCAAGCAGGACGTAGGGTTTTACCTCCATCAAGAGGGCCCGAACCTGGGTAAAACATTGTGTCCCTTGTGTCCTATTACCATCCGCCTAGACGCACAGTTCGGGACCACCTACCCGAGATCCGCCGGTTTTGACACCGACATTGGTGCTTTCATTGAGAGTTCCTCTGTGTCGTCGCTGATAGGCTCGATGGCTTCTTCGATCGTCATCAACGACGCAGTCCAGGGTGAGACCTTCCTCCCCGGACAGATCGTTGTATTCGGCGGCTTTGCACTGCGAGCCAATTCGCTTGGCCATCTAGAGCAGATCGAAAGCTATGCCCCTGGCCGTCAGGTCAGATTTGGAAGTTTGAACTTCACGGCCGACATCCATGGGAACTTGATCCTCGATGGATTCGAGCCACAGCCGAGCATGCCGCACTGTCTCGACGGGCATGATTTAGCTCTGCTGCCGGACAGTACCCTGGAGGCCGCACTCGAGCCCGCTCCGATCTTTAATTCGGAGCCGGCTGCGCAGATTGAGGACGGATGGCTAGACATCGCCTCGGGGGTTGCAACCTCTACGGCGATAGAGCCGAACATTGATCTTGTCCCTCACGAAGCTTGTGACTCCGAGGTGCCGGACTCCGAACCTCCTGCGCCCCCTCCGATCGAATCCGATTGGGCGCCGATCATGCAGTTCACCGCGGCGGACATCTTTCAACACTCACCTTTTGGCGACATCTTGAGTTCGCTGAAGTATCTCTCGTTATCAGGAGAGCCCTGGCCGGACTGTGGCCAGGGCGGTTGGGATGCGGACGACAAAGAAATTCAAAGCCCACCCACCGCCCACTTGGTAGCCACTGTCGATGATCTAACCGACATGCTAGACTACGACTCCGAAAACATCGACGGTATGGACGATGATGCCGGAGACGACCAAGAACCAGCGCCTACTGGGCACTGGAAAGCCACCTCATCATATGACATATACATGGTGGATACCCCAAAGAATGGGAACGGCGAAGGGGCAGTGGAGGATGACCCCTCCAAGAAACAGCCCAAGCGTCGGCGTCAGCGGCGCCGCTCTAAATCCCGCCACAGCAAGAACGAAGATTCCGGCATCGGAGATAATAATACACCAGACAGCGCCGAAGACAATCCACTCCAGCAAGATCCAGTGCAGGAGGACGGAGACGCCAGCCCTCGTGAGAGAGCGGCAGAAGAAGAGGTAGAGGACTACATGCCTCCCTCCGGAGACGAGGCAAGCCTCGACAACGACGAATTCGTCATGCCTGAGGATCCCGTCAAACAAGAGCATTTTAAACGCAGGCTTATGACCACGGCGAACAGCCTCAAGAAAAAGCAGCAACAGCTTAGAGCTGATCAAGATCTGCTAGCCGACAGATGGACTGAAGTCCTCGCAACCGAAGAGCATGAGCTCGAACGCCCCTCCAAAAGCTACCCGAAACGCAAGCTTCTCCCCCGATTAGAGGAGGAGGCGTATGAACCCGCATCACCAGGAGACAATACGGCTGACCGACCACCCCGTGGTCGCGACAGAGAGGCCTCCAGGCCCCTCACTAGACCCGTACCCCGGCATCGCTCGAAAAGCACAAGGCCAAAGGGGAACGCTCCGGACTTGCGAGATATATTGGAGGACAGGGCAAGACAATCAAGATCGATCTATGGATCACGTTGGCGCCCCATGATACGTGACGACAACCGTCGCTCCGGACACAGTAAGTCCGGCCGGGCCGAACAAAACAGACAAAGCTCTTTTGAGCTCCGTCGTGATATCGCCCAGTACAGAGGCGCCGCACACCCACTATGCTTCACAGATGAAGTAATGGATCATCAAATCCCCGAAGGGTTTAAACCCGTGAATATTGAATCTTACGTTGGCACAACAGACCCCGCGGTTTGGATCGAAGACTATCTCCTTCACATCCATATGGCCTGCGGTGACGATCTTCACGCCATCAAATATCTCCCCCTCAAACTTAAAGGACCAGCCCGGCATTGGCTTAACAGCTTGCCAGCAGAGTCAATTGGGAGTTGGGAAGACCTGGAAGCCGCATTTCTCGATAACTTCCAAGGCACGTATGTGCGACCACCAGACGCTGATGACCTAAGCCACATAATTCAGCAGTCAGATGAATCGGCCAGACAATTCTGGACACGGTTCTTAACCAAGAAAAACCAAATCGTCGACTGTCCGGATGCAGAGGCCCTTGTAGCCTTCAAGCATAATATCTGCGACGAGTGGCTTGCCCGGCACCTGGGATAGGAAAAGCCGAAATCCATGGCAGCCCTCACATCACTCATGACCCGCTTCTGCACGGGTGAGGACAGCTGGCTAGCACGCAGCAACAACCTCAGCAAAAATTCTGGCAGTTCGCATATCAAGGACCGTAATGGCACGCCGCGTCGTAACAAAAACAAACGCCGCATTAACGGCGACAACAGTGAAGATACGGCAGTCAATGCCGGATTCAGAGGCTCTAAACCCGGTCAGCAGAAAAAGCCATTCAAAAGAACTACTCTGGGTCCTTCCAATTTGGACCGAATACTCGACCGCTTGTGCCAGATACATGGCACCCCTGAAAAGCCTGCTAACCACACCAACAGGGACTGTTGGGTATTCAAGCAGGCAGGCAAGTTAATTGCCGAAAACAATGACAAGGGGCTGCATAGCGATGACGAGGAAGAGACCCGACCACCGAACAATAGAGGACAGAAGGGTTTCCCCCCACAGGTGCGGACGGTGAACATGATATACGCAACGCACATACCCAAAAGGGAGCGGAAGCATGCACTCAGGGATGTATACACGATGGAGCCAGTTGCCCCGAAGTTCAATCCATGGTCCTCCTGCCCGATCACTTTTGACCGGAGGGACCACCCCACCAGCATCCGCCATGGCGGATTCGCCGCATTGGTTCTAGACCCAATCGTTGATGGATTTCACCTCACCAGAGTCCTGATGGACGGCGGCAGCAGCCTGAACCTGCTTTATCAAGACACAGTGCGCAAAATGGGCATAGACCCCTCAAGGGTTAAAC
The DNA here is from genome assembly GCF_002162155.2 of Triticum dicoccoides. Classification (NCBI taxonomy): domain Eukaryota; kingdom Viridiplantae; phylum Streptophyta; class Magnoliopsida; order Poales; family Poaceae; genus Triticum; species Triticum dicoccoides. The sequence goes on from NC_041387.1 coordinate 52,202,174, forward strand.
CTACCAAGACGACCTTTAAAGGCGTCATACCAGGTGTAGAAGCCAATTGTACAGGCTCAGTTACACTAAAAGTGGTCTTCGGATCCCCGGATAACTTCCGAAGCGAGGAGTTAATCTTCGACATAGTCCCGTTCCGCAGCGGCTATCATGCCTTGCTCGGACGTACCGCGTTTGCAAAGTTCAACGCGGTGCCGCACTACGCATACCTCAAGATCAAGATGCCAGGCCCTCGAGGAGTCATCACGGTCAACGGAAACACTGAACGTTCTCTCCGAACGGAGGAACATACAGCGGCTCTCGCGGCAGAAGTACAATGCAGCCTCTTAAGGCAATTCTCGAGTCCGGTCGTTAAGCGGCCGGACATAGCTAAGCGCGCCCGGAGTAACCTACAACAAGACCACCTGGCACGTTCCGAGCACGCATAGCAGTGTGGCCCCAACCCCAGCCCCTGTAAAACGCGTACACCATTACGCTCTGAAGATACCATGGGCATGGGGAGAGGGGCGCGACCACGATAGGCCCAGACTGCGGTTCAACCACACCAGGGGCTCTCAAGTGTGTCGTTCTTTTTTTTTTACCCACAGGACTCCGTTCGTCAGAGGCCCTGTCCGGCAATAGACCTGCCGAACTCACGATGCAACAGCCAGGGAAGCAGAAAGGCTACAGCGAATATCCAGGTGGTCTCCATTAAGAGCATTAAATCTGTTTTATGCACCATTACGCAGCCTACCCCTGGAGGGGGACATGTTTAACAGTCCCATCCCTTGCTTATCGCACCATTTGTATCGTTCTGCACTTATAGCAGTTTTTCTTGAATAAGTAATGCAGCACCTTTTTGCTTCCAATTGCATTTCTCTTTTATACATATGTTCCTTTTTGACATTATGCATCCGTGCGTTTTGGTACGGCTAAATACACCAGGGGCTTATGTTTCCCGCATCATGGTGTGATAAGTCCGAACACTTTCACAAGTTCGGCACCCCGAACTTATAGCATTATATGCATCGGCTCCGAATCATGTCTTGGGTCAATAGTTGGGTTTGCCCGGCTCCCATGTTTTGGTACCTTACGTTCTGTTATATCGGCTAAGGTAGCACTGGGAGAACCACTGCGATTACGCCCCAGTTGAGCTGGGTTAACACCTCAATGGAGAAAGCTAAAACTAACCGTCATGATGAGGCGAGAGCCGGTCGCTGTTCGAGAGGTTTTTGTGAGTCCCTAAAGACTTATGCCGCTTAGAGCGAGGAGCCGGATCCTGTCCGGCCCAGGCGTGGATAGCGCCCCAAATTCGGCCTTCCGAAGACTAGGGGCTTCGCCGAAATTTAAAATTATAGAATTCTATGGCTAAGTGAGAGTGTTCAAGCATTATAAGTCCGGTTGCCTTGTTCGTTGTGTTGAGCGCCTCCCTAGATGGACCCAAATATGGGAACAAGAGCGCTCAAATTTATCCCGAACACCCTAGCACTCGTGGCGTGGGGGCTGAAGTCGACGACTTGCCATCTCTCAGATTTGATAAACAGCCGCACAGATGGTAATATTTTAAATTAAGAAGCGTTGCTTAGCGCAAATGAACTAAGTTTTCAGCGCACAGTATAACAAAATGCGAGTCTACTCAAATATTACATCTTTGGAGCACTCACCCGCAATAGTGCGGGCGCCCTTCAGCACACTCTTATAATACATCTCGGGCGTGCGATGCTACTTGCCCTCTAGTGGCGGGCCGTCACAAGCTTCTGGGCATCCATCTTGCCCCAATGCACCTTTGCGCGGGCAAGGGCCCGAAGGGGACCCTCAATACAGGCGGAGTGCTGGATGACTTCAAACCACGGGCACGCTTCCACCAGCCGCCGCACCAGGCCGAAGTAGCTCCCAGGCATGGCCTCCTTAGGCCACAGCCGAACTATGAGGCCCTTCATGCCCTGTTCGGCCGCCTTGTGGAGCCCGACCAGCTGCTTCAGCTGGTCGCTCAGGGGCACCGGATGTCCGGCCTCAGCATACTGAGACCAGAAGACCTTCTCCGTCGAGCTCCCCTCCTCGGCCCGGTAGAATGCGGCAGCATCGGACACGCTGCGAGGAAGATCTGTGAACGCTCCTGGAGAGCTCCGAATTCGGGTAAGCAACAGGTAATTAACACTCACATGCTTACTTTGCATGAAAAATGCCTTACCCGCTGCTATTTTCTTCACCGCCTCAATCTCCTGGAGGGCCTTGTAGGCTTCGGCCTTAGCGGCTTTCGCACTCTCAAGAGCCGTTGCAAGCTCAGACTCTCGAGTCTTCGAGTCACGCTCCAGGCTCTCATGTTTCTGCACGAGATCCTGGAGCTCTTGATGTACCTCCGCCACCCGCACCTCCTGCTTCTCTCGCTCGGTGCGCTCCGTAGCCGCATTGCGTTCGGCCGCGGTCACCGCCTCTTTCAGGGTCGCCACCTCATTAGTGGCCCCTGCAATACCCACGTTATCCTTGTCATTCTTTTTGCAACCAAAATCCTTTTCTGTAAGGTGCAATTTTAATAAGGTATTACTCACCTTCCTTGTCCTCGAGCTGCTTCTTGGCACGGCCGAGCTCGTTCTCGGACCGCTCAAGGCCTTCTTTCAAAGTATTGACCTCTGCAGTCAGTGCGGCAGAGGTCAGCAGCGCAGCCTGCAATCCCATATTGACATATTTTTTATGACTCCTGCGTATATCTTTTTTAGATCCTCAGTCCGGCTTTTCTTTCCGACCACCGAACCGAGCATCAGGGGCTACTGTCTATGCGGTACCATTTTATACATATTGAAATGCTTACCTCAAAGCCTGTTAGAAGGCTGCTGCAGGCTTCGGTCAGCCCGCTCTTGGCGAGCTGCACCTTCTGAATCACCGCACTCATAACAGTGCAGTGTTCCTCTTTGATGGAGGCGCTATTGAGCGCCTCCAGCAAGCTATCCAGCGCCTCCGGTTGGACGGAGGCTGCCGGTGCCATGGTCTTGCCCTTCTTACGAAGGGGCCGCCCGCCGGACTCCGGAGCCACTATGGGAGCAAAGTCCGGGAGGTTGTCCTGCGACACCCCCGGGGCCTCCTCCTCCTGGTGGGTCCCTTCTTGGGATCCCACCTCGGCATCGCCCGTGTCACAGGGGGTGGAGGCAGTCGGAAGAGAATCCATATCTGACGCACCTAAGGACCCGCTCGACGAAGTGGGAAGATCATCCTTAGGCGGACTACAGGGTTGTATGCGGCTTTAGAAAGACATTATGTGGCGGAAAATAAAAACCTTGAAGTTATTCGGGAGTCCGGATACTTACGATCTCGCCAGAGGCTTGGCCCTTGGAGGCCAGTCCTCGTCATCGTCACTGGCGTTGGCAGAGCAGTCCGGGGGAAGAGTTTTTCCACTTCTTGGACCCTTCGGCCTCCCTTGTTGGGGAGGCCTTCCTTTTCTTCCCTCCTCCCGCTGGGGGAGAGGCTTTCTTCTTCTCCTCCTCGCCTTGGTGGGAGGAGTCGGCCTCGGATTCATCATCCGATAGCACCTGAAAACGGGAACTCTTCCGAGTCCCCGTGTCCTTCTTCTTGGCCTTCTTCTCCGGCACCATGTGGGGTCCGGAGCCAGCAGCCCCGTTAGGCGGGCGTCCGCTGGGTCCTCTGGCAATGGGGCCGGACAGATAGCCTGTGCGGCCTTCTTCAGCCAGTCCTATCAAAGGAAAGGGAGTTTAGATCCCGCATAGAGTCAAACTATGGAAAACAAGCGTCCCTTAAAGGACAAAATAACTTACCTCATCAGCTAGACGCTCCAAGATGAATCCGCGATCTTCGGTAGCGGATGTGGGAGCCTCGGCGCCCTTGAACAGCACCTTCCAGACATCTTCGTACATAGTGTCAAAGAGCCCATTCAAAGTCTGGTGCTGCGCCAGATCGAACTCCCACATGTTGAAGCCCCGTCGTTGGCACGGGAGAATCTGGCGGATGAGCATGACCTGGACTACGTTGACAAGCTTGAGCTTCTTGTCCACTAGCTTTTGGATACAAGCTTGGAGTCCGGTCAGCTCCTCCAAATCCCCCCATGTCCGGTCGCTCTCTTTCCAGGAGGTGAGCCGTGTGGGGATGCCAGATCTGAATTCGGGGACCGCTGCCCATTCGGGGTCACGCGGCTCGGTGATGTAGAACCACCCCGATTGCCACCCCTTGATGGTTTCCACGAAAGTGCCCTCGAGCCAAGTAACGTGGGACATCCTGCCCACCATGGCGCCTCCGCACTCCGCTTGGCTGCCCTTCACAACCTTCGGCTTGACACTGAAGGTCTTGAGCCACAAGCCGAAGTGGGGCTGGATGCAGAGGAAGGCCTCGCACACGACGATAAACACCGAGATGTTGAGGATGAAATTCGGGGCCAGATCATGGAAATCCAGGCCGTAGTAGAACATGAGCCCCCGGACAAAGGGATGGAGCGGGAAGCCCAGTCCGCGGAGGAAATGGGGAAGGAATACTACCCTCTCATGGGGCTTGGGGGTGGGGATGAGCTCTCCCTCGTTGGGGAGCCGGTGCGCGATGTCGCTGGACAAGTATCCGGCGTTGCGCAGCTTCTGGATCTGCCCCTCCGTGACGGAGGAGGCCATCCACTTGCCTCCTGCTCCGGACATAGTTGGAGAAGGTTGAGGTGAGATGTGCGGGCTTGGGCGCTGGAGCTCGGGTTCGCAGAGATGGATAAGACAAGGAGGAAGAAGGCGCAGGTAAAAGGGTTGGATCTTTATCCCCTTATATGGGCGGACGGAAACATGCGTCCCCACCGGCATCTGAGAATTTTGGCTTCAGAGCCCTAGTATATAGCCTTGTAGGGGGTCAATAATACTCATATGAATAAGCAGAAAAGTTCTTGGTTCTATGAACATAGCGGTTTAATGAAACACGCTCACATTCATGGGTCTGAGTATGATTTTCCTGCAAAACATTGACGTTAGGGTGACTCAGATGAGTCCTTGGTCTGTATGAAGCTTTTGGAACATATGAAGCCTTTGGTAGGGGGTTTGTCTTCTTCACAGGTGGTTTCATGATGCCATCCACCGGAAGATTCTCAAGGAAACTCTTGGGTACCCATATCTTCTTCATAGGTGACCCATTCCTGCAGTTAGTACCAATATACCTGGCAAACACTTCGCCATTCTGATTCTTAAACAACTTACAGTTTGCATCAAAGGATTCATCAATGATAATTGGGTTAGCACAAGTGAGGGAGTCCTGGACTAGGGGGTGTCCGGATAGCCGAACTATCATCATCGGCCGGACTCCAAGACTATGAAGATACAAGATTAAAGACTTCGTCCCGTGTCCAGATGGGACTTTCCTTGGCGTGGAAGGCAAGCTTGGCGATACGGATATGTAGATTTCCTACCATTGTAACCGACTCTGTGTAACCCTAGCCCTCTCCGGTGTCTATATAAACCAGATGGCTTTAGTCCGTAGGACGAACAACAATCATACCATAGGCTAGCTTCTAGGGTTTGGCCTCCTTGATCTCGTGGTAGATCTACTCTTGTAACACACATCATTAATATTAATCAAGCAGGACGTAGGGTTTTACCTCCATCAAGAGGGCCCGAACCTGGGTAAAACGTCGTGTCCCTTGTCTCCTGTTACCATCCGCCTAGACGCACAGTTTGGGGCCCCCTACCCAAGATCCGCCGGTTTTGACACCGACAACAAGTGAAGCCAGATAAGGTGGATGGATCCACAGGAGGTTCCTTTGCAGCAACCCAGGTGGTTTGGGGTACTGCTCAGGTTTCTAGTATGACCATCAACATTCATTTTTCTCTCGAACCCTACACCCTCTTTTCTAGGGTTTCGGTTCAGAATCTGCTTTTTGAGGACATCACATAATGTTTGATGCCCTTTGAGGCTTTTGTACATCCCTGTCTCAAGCAGTGTCTTGAACCTGGCATTCTCATCAGCAATAATAGTGGTATCCTCAACAGAGGGGTTAGTTACCACATCAGCAGTTGAAGATATTGCAACAGGAGTAGCAGTAGAACATTCAGCAACAGAGGCAGCGTTATCACACTCAATGCATTTTAGACATGGTGTTTCAAATCCTTCCTGAGCGGGACTGATCTGTTGAGCGCGAAGTGACTCGTTCTCTTTGAAGATCTTCATGATCCGATCTCAATTTCTCAAGTTCCTGCTTCCTTTGAAGATAATCATAGGAGAGCTTTTCATGAGATGTTGAGAGCGTTTCATGACGACCTTCAAGTTCCTGGTACTTAACATGAAGATTTTTTATGTCTTCAATTAAGCGCCGAGTCTTAGTCATTTCCATGTCCAATAGGTCATCGTTTTTGTCTAACAGTTTTTGAATATGTTCCATAGCTTTCTGTTGTTCAGTTGCAATTTTAGCAAGTTTTTTGTAGCTAGGTTTGGATTCACCATCAGAGTCATCTTCACTTGATGTTTGAAAGTAAGCATCGCAAGAGTTTACCTTGGCACCACGTGCCATGAAGTAATAGGTGGGAGCCGAGTCGTTCTCGTCATCAGCGTTGGTGATGGAGCCATTGTCTTCAGTGTTGAAGATGAACTTGGCGGTGTAGGCTGTAGCTAGAGCCAGACTTGCGACACCAGAGTCAAACTCCTCCTCAGACTCCACCACTGCCTCCTTAGAAGTAGACTCCTCCTCTGAATCCATTTCCTTGTCAACAAAAGCACGTGCCTTGCCTGATGAGCTCTTCTTGTGTGATGAAGACTTGGAGGAAGATTTGGAAGAAGACTTTGAGGATTTCTTCTTCTTCTTGTCATCAGAATCATATTCTTTGCTCTTCTTCTTCTTCTTCTTCTCATTGTCCCACTGTGGACATTCAGAGATGTAGTGGCCAGGTTTCTTGCACTTGTGACAGGTTCTTTTCTTGTTGTCATGGTTGGGAGCTTCATCATCCCTTGAGCTGGATCGTGAAGACTTTCTGAAGCTTTTCTTCCTAGTGAATTTCTGGAACTTCTTCACAAGCATAGCAAGCTCCTTTCCAATATCTTCAGGATCACCGGAACTGTAGTCAGATTCTTCTCCAGATGAGGAAGCAACAGCCTTTGCCTTCAAAGCGCGAGTTCGGCCATAGTTATCTCGTTTCTCAGATAGCTGGTACTCATGTGTGTTGAGCCTCTCAAGTATGTCAGACGGATCGAGTGTCTTGAAATTAGGGCATTCTTGTATCATCAGGGCTAAGGTGTAAAATGATCTGTCAAGAGATCTCAACAGTGTCTTCATTATGTCATGCTTCATAATGTCAGTTGCACCGAGTGCACGAAGCTCATTTGTGATATCAGTTAGGCGATCAAACGTGAGCTGGACGTTCTCGTTGTCGTGTCTTTTGAAGCGGTTGAAGAGGTTGCGAAGAGTACTGATTCGTTGATCTCACTGAGTTGAGACGCCTTCATTGACCTTGGAGAGCCAGTCCCAGACTAGCTTCGACGTTTCTAGAGCGCTCACACGGCCATACTGCCCTTTGGTCAGATGACCACAGATGATGTTCTTGGCGGTAGAGTCTAGTTGAATGAAATTTTTCACATCAGCGGGGGTGACACCTTCACCAGTCTTGGGAACGCCATTCTTGACGACATACCACAGATCGACATCAATGGCTTCAAGATGCATGCGCATCATATTCTTCCAGTAGGGATATTCAGTGCCATCAAAGATGGGGCACGTAGCGGAGACCTTGATTATCCCTGCAATCGACAAAGCTAAGACTCCAGGTGGTTAAACCGAATCACATAGAACAAGGGAGTACCTTGCTCTGATACCAATTGAAAGGGCTAGTTATCGACTAGAGGGGGGGTGAATAGGCGATTTTTATGAAAGTCTTCAATACATGGAAGTTTTGAAGACCAACAGTAGAAACAACACTATTCGAATGCAGCGGAAGGTAGACTACACTAGACAAGCCATAGTCAAGTATTCAATGAAGTGAAAGCACGAAGACTATTAGCAGCTAGGTAGTAAGGATCAGAAAGGAAGATAGTGCGAAGCCAATCATGATAAGTAGTCACACAGTGAAGTCAAACAGATAATTGCAAGCAGGCAATGACTTCACGAAGACAAATGGTAAGTAAAGAAAAGAGAGAGATAGAACCAGTGACTTCAGAAGGACAGTGGTTTGTTCGACCAGTTCCAGTTGCTGTGACAACTGTACGTCTGGTTAGGGAGGCTGAGATTTAACTCAGAAGACCGCGTCTTCACCTTATTCCCCTTGAGCTAAGGACACCTAGTCCCCGCCCAATCACTCTGGTAAGTCTTCAAGGTAGACTTCCAAACCTTCACAGTCTTCGTTCACCGACAATCCATAATGACTCTTGGATGCTCAGAACGTGACGCCTAACCGGCTGGAGGATCCACAGTCCTCAAGTGAAATAAGACTTTAGATCACGCCGACAGAAAGACTTCAGTGATGCCAAACACTCTTTGGGCTCTGGGTGGTTTGGGCTTTGTCCTCGCAAGGATTCTCTCTCTCAAAGGCTTTGGAGGTGGGTTGCTCTCAAATGACAAAAGTCGTATCTAACTCTGAGCAGCCACCAATTTATGGTGTAGGGGGTGGGCTATTTATAGCCACAGGGCAACCCGACCTGATTTGTCCGAAATGACCCTGGATCACTAAGGAACTGACACGTGTCGCAACTATCAGATTTCAAACACACGCGGCAGCTTGACTTGGGCTACAAGTAAAGCTGACTTATCCGACTCTGGATAAGATTTGCTCTCATTGTCTTCGCTCGAAGAGATAGGATTTGGTTGAGCATCACTTCAGTCAATCTGACTTTGTTCACTTGGATCCCACTTAACAGTGCGGTGGTTCCTATGACTCAACAAAGAAGAAAAGGAAACAACAAAACAACTAAGTCTTCATGCTCCATAGTCTTCACTCAATGTCTTCTCGTGTCATAGTCTTCAATGTGAATATCTTCATGGACCACCATTGTCTTCAATGTCTTCACACACTTTTAGGGGTCATCTCTGGTAGGTAAACCGAATCAAAGAGGGACTACTACCTGTGTTATCCTGCAATTCTCACAAACACATTAGTCCCTCAACCAGGTTTGTCGTCAATACTACAAAACCAACTAGGGGTGGCACTAGAAGCACTTACAGATGATATGTTCATCGAAATCAATTTCATTTTTGATCAGTTTTAAATGGTTTAGTGACGACAATTCTCGATCAGATGGCAAACATACTCTTATTGGATTCACCGGTCGGTTCCGGTTTTTCGTTCGCTCGTGATCCCAAAGGCTACTATGTTGGGGACCACTCGTCATCTTCACAGGTCCAAACATTTCTAAATAAGGTGATGAGTGGCACCACTGATGTCGTACCATCATACTATTTTGCACGGAGAACTTCCAAGCATTGATTATTGGCCACTCTATGCATGGTTATGTACTGTGGTTCACGGATCATCCGCAGTACCTTTCAAATCCTTTATACATTGGTGGAGATTCATATGCTGGAAAGGTGATTCCACTTATTGCACAAGGCATTTCATAAGGTAATTATTAGCTCTTTACATCATTGCACATCTATGCGCATTCCTGAATGTATTATGACAAGCGGTTCGAAAGGAACTACAAAATCATATGTTTTTGTACAAAATTTCGAGTCATTAAGATCTGGGTTTGATTCTAAAGATGGAGCTCACATTACTAACTTTATGTGAAAAACATCAAAAATATGCTCCACATTATAACCCTCCTCCAGTTTCCATTGGTGTTGCTTACGTGGAAGCCACATCTTGATCGTCACAATATCTTCCCTTTCCATTTGTTTTTATAAAGAAAACTCGTATAATTGAAACTTTTGGAAAATATTGCATATGATCTATACGTTTTAATTTATAAAAGGGAAAAATAATTCACTGGGCCAATGGTTCAATTCATTTTCACAAATAGTTGATGAGAAAACTATATTAAAATGGCACCCCAAGTTTTGACCAAAATTTCAAGCCATTCTGAATACTACAAAAAAACATATTTAATTCTATAAGCCAATTACTAAAATTTAAGCTCAGTTAGACAAACTATTATACAAGATGATATTGTTCAAGATGTATACCTCAAAGTTTGGAGGAAATCCCAAACAATTGAGAAAATAAAAAATGATAAAAACTCGGTTGTTTGAATTTGAAACTGTTTGCACATTTTTAGGATAAAGTAGATGTGTATGTTGCTGCCCACACCCAAGGTGTTTGGGAACACCACGCTCGTCGTCTCCGAGCGCCACACCTGGACCTACTCTGCCAAGAACGTCACGCAGCTCCTCCAGGACATCGTGTTCGCCGACGGGGTGGAGCCGTACCGGGCGCGGATACGGCCGCTCGGTGAGGTCCTACCTGAGCCAGGCGTGCCGGTGACATGCCTCGTGGGCACCGGCGTCGACATGGTGGAGAGCCTCGTGTTCGGGGACGAGGGGTTCGACGCGGAGCCCGTCAATGTGGTGTACGGTGACGGCGACGGGACGGTGAACCTCGCCAGCCTCATGGGACCGATCAAGGCCTGGTCCGACTCGCCGTCGCAGGTCCTCGAGGTGGTGGAGCTGCCCAAGGTGTCGCACATGGGCATCCTCAAGTACAAGAGTGCCCTCGATCAGATCCTCAGGATTCTTGATTCCATCAACCTAAATGCCACGACCACAACCTATCAGTCTTATAAATAGGTTTGCAATAGGTTTTGTGGAGTTTTTTCCTTCAAATGCTATTGAGATTTGCTAGCTAGTGGCACTTGCCACATGGGAGTAGAGATCAACCATATTCTTATTGACTTCAACAAGGGTTCAACAAAGAGGCATCTAGTGTTGAGTAAAGTTAATTTGAAACTATTTGCACACTTTTTAGGATAAAGTAAATTTTATGTTGTTGCCTCGAATTCTAACATGAACAAAGAGGAGAGAGAGCATATGACATGGTGATGATGTCTTGGCCACCACATAGGAAAAAACTGGTACAACCTGGAGGAGGGTTGCAATCACAACATTTGTAAAGAGTTGGTGTGTCCGAGGAGAGTAATTTGGAAATCAACAATAGTTGAGAATGTAATGTGGACTATACTTACCTATTGATTTCAATATCCTCCAAAAATTGGCATGGGCCAGCAACCTGTCATCAATCTCAAGGCAAGTTATTAGCTATCCTTTGAGAATTAAATATTGAAAATGGCAAAAGAATGGAAAAGAGTTCGAGACCATATTTTTTATTCCTTTTCCATGTCAATACAATTGTTTTTAGGGATATATGGTTGGAAACCCTATAACAGATCCGAAATTTGATGAAAATTACAAAATTCCAAGTGCTCATGGCTTTGGGATAATATCTGATCAAATTTATGAGGTGATGCCACATTTGAACGCGCGCCCTGCCTTTTTAGCATGGCCGTCCTGGCGAGCACGCTAGAGAACGCTAGGTACGAGGAGGGCCGCGACCTCTTCGGCGCTGTAACGCCCCAGACACACCCGCCGGTGGTCGTTACTCCTGGCGGGATCTAGACTGGCCCCACGGATCAATACTAGTCTTTTATGCGCACTTTGTCCTCACTCATGCGCACCCGGGAGCAACTTTCTGATCGGTCACCCATCCTGAAATTACTCCAAGCCGAGCACGCTTAACTTTGGAGTTCTTTCCGAATGGGCTCCCGGAAAAGAATGAATTCCTTATTGATATGAGTAGTCTATCATCCCTAATAAGCTAGGCTATCACATACACCCCCACTCAGAGGAACCAACGTCCTCGTCGGGCCACAAGAACGTTCCCTCTTTGCACAAACGTCTATGCTTCCAGTCCGACACATGTGCCATGCCATGTGCCACGACGAGTCACAAACGTCATGCACAACATGACCGCGCACCTGTCCGCCAGCATCCGTTTAACCGCGAGGGTCGGCTCTGATACCAACTTGTAATGCCCCGGACACACCCGCCGGTGGTCGTTACTCCTGGCGGGATCTAGACTGGCCCCACAGATCAATACTAGTCTTTTCTGCGCACTTTGTCCTCACTCATGCATATCCGGGAGCAACTTCCCGACCGGTCACCCATCCTGAAATTACTCCAAGCTGAGCACACTTAACTTTGGAGTTCTTTCTGAATGGGCTCCCGAAAAAGAAGGAATTGCTTATTGATATGAGTAGTCTATCATCCCTAATAAGCCAGCTATCACAAGCGCGCCCTACGACTTCCGCTAGAGGCTGGCCGCACCGGGCCACCCCTCGCAGGTGGGCAGCACGTACCTGGAGTGCCTCAGGCTGCTCGTGGAGTCTGCGTGCGCGGTCAACGGCGGCAGGCCGGCGATCCTCATGGCGCACAGCCTCGATGGGATGTACGTGCTGCAGTTCCTGGCCCATGCCCCGCCCACCTAGCGCGCGGCGCACGTGAAGCGGCTAGTGACGCTATCCGCGTCATGGGGCGGCTCCGTGCACGAGATGCTCACCTTCGCCTCCGGCAACACCCTTGACGTGCCCTTCGTCGACCCCTCCCTCATTGCTACGTCTTGAGCTTGCGTTGGTTTTCCTCGAAGAGGAGAGGGTGATGCAGCAATAGTAGCGTAAGTATTTCCCTCAGTTTTTGAGAACCAATGTATCAATCCAATAGGAGGCTCCTCAACAAGTCCCACGAACCTACACAAACAAACAAAGAACTCGCAACCAACACGACAAAGGGGTTGTCAATCCCTTCACGGCCACTTGCGTAAGTGAGATCTGATAGAGATAGTATGATAAGATAAATATATTTTTGGTATTTTATAATATAGATGCAGAAAATAAAGATGCAAATAAAAGTAGATTGAAAGCAAATATGATAAGAGATAGACCCGGGGGCCATAGGTTTCACTAGTGGCTTCTCTCGAGAGCATAAGTATTACGGTGGGCGAACAAATTACTGTCGAGCAATTGATAGAAAAGCGAATAATTATGACATTATCTAGGCATGATCATGTATGTAGGCATCACGTACATAACAAGTAGACCGACTCCTGCCTGCATCTACTACTATTACTCCACACATCGACCGCTATCCAGCATGCATCTAGAGTATTAAGTTCATAGGAGCAGAGTAACGCATTAAGCAAGATGACATGATGTAGAGGGATAAACTCACACAATATGATATAAACCCCATCTTGTTATCCTCGATGGCAATAATACAATACGTGTCTTGCAACCCTTTCTGTCACTGGGTAAGAACACCGCAAGATTGAACCCAAAGCTAAGCACTTCTCCCATGGCAAGAAAGATCAATCTAGTAGGCCAAACCAAACAGATAATTCGAAGAGACTTGCAAAGATAACTCAATCATATAAAATAATTCAGAGAAGATTCAATTATTATCCATAGATAAATCTGATCATATACTCACAATTCATTGGATCTCGACAAACACACCGCAAAAAGAGATTACATCGAATAGATCTCCACAAGAGAGGGGGAGATCATTGTATTGAGATCCAAAAAGAGAGAAGAAGCAATCTAGCTAATAACTATGGACCCATAGGTCTGTGATAAACTACTCACAACTCATCGGAGAGGTGAGGGTGTTGATGTAGAAGCCCTCCGTGGTCGATTCCCCCTCCGGCAGAGTGCCGGCGAAGGCTCCAAGATGGGATCTCGCGGATACAGAAGGTTACGGCGGTGGAAATTGTGTTTCGTGGTGCCCCTAGATGTTTTCGGGGTACGTAGGCTTATATAGGAGGAAGGAGTACGTCGGTGGCCGCCCGAGGGGCCCACGAGACAGGGGGCCATGCCCTATAGGGGGGCGCGCCCTCCTATCTCGCGGAGGCCTCGGCTGTTTCTTGACTTGCACTCCAAGTCCTCTGGATCACGTTCGTTCCAAAAATCACGCTCCCGAAGGTTTCATTCCGTTTGGACTCCGTTTGATATTCCTTTTCTTCGAAATACTGAAATAGGCAAAAAAAACAGCAATACGGGCTGGGCCTCCGGTTAGTAGGTTAGTCCCAAAAATGATATAAATGTGTAAAATAAAGCCCATAAACATCCAAAAGGGGTAATATAATATCATGGAACAATCAAAAATTATAGATACGTTGGAGACGTATCAAGCATCCCCAAGCTTAATTCCTACTCGTCCTCGAGTAGGTAAATGATAAAAAAGAAATTTTTGATGTGGAATGCTACCTAGCATAATTCTGAATGTAATTTTCTTTAAAGTGGCATGAATGTTCAGATCCAAATGATTCAAGATAAAAGCTTATAAAACATAAAAATAATAATGCTTCAAAGCATACTAACAAATAATCATGTCCTATCAAAATAGATAGCCAAAGAAAGCTTATCCCTACAAAATCATATAGTTAGGCCATGCTTCATTTTCATTACACAAAATGCTCCCATCATGTACAACCCGATGACGAGCCGATCAATTGGTTCATACTTTTTAACGCGCTTCAGCTTTTTCAACTCTTACGCAATACATGCGCGCAAGCCATGGACATAGCACTATGGTGGTAAATGGTGGTGGTTGTAAGGATAAAAAGTGGGAGAAGATAGTCTCACATCAACTAGGCGTATCAACGGGCTAAGGAGATGCCCATCAATAGATATCAATGTGAGTGAGTAGGGATTGCCATGCAACGGATGCACTAGAGCTATAAATATATGAAAGCTCAACAAAAGAAACTAAGTGGGTGTGCATCCAACTTGCTTGCTCACGAATACCTAGGGCACTTTGAGGAAGCCCATCATTGGAATATACACACCAAGTTCTATAATGAAAAATTCCCACTAGTATATGTAAGTGACAACATATGAGACTCTTTGAAGATCATGGTGCTATTTTGAAGCACAAGTGTGGGAAAGAGATAGTAGCAATTGTCCCTTCTCTCTTTTTCTCTCATTCTATTTCCTCTTTTTTTTCCTTTTTTTCCTTTTTTTCTTTTTGGTGGGCTTCTTTGGCCTCTTTTATTTTATAAAGTCCGAAGTCTCATCCCGACTTGTGGGGAATCATCGTCTTCATCATCCTTTCCTCACTAGGACAATGCTCTAATAATGAAGACTATCACACTTTTATGGATTTACAACTCAAGAATTACAACTCAAAGCTAGAACAAGATATGACTCTATGTGAATGCCTCCGGCGGTGTACCGGGATATGCAATGAATCAAGAGCGACATGTATGAAATTTATGAAGGTGGCTTTGCCACAAATACGATGTCAACTACATGATCATGCAAAGAGCAATATGACAATGATGAAATGTGTCATAATAAACTGAACGGTGGAAAGTTGCATGGCAATATATCTCGGAATGGCTATGGAAATGCCATAATAGGTAGGTATGGTGGCTGTTTTGAGGAAGGTAAATAATGGGTTCAATACCGGCGAGAGTTGCGCGGTAATAAGAAAAGCTAGCAAAGTGGAAGGATGAGTGTGCGTATATCCATGGACTCACATTAGTCATAAAGAACTCATATACTTATTGCAAAAGTCTACTTAGCCCTCGAAGCAAAGTACTACTACGCATGCCCCAAGAGGGATAGATTGGTAGGAAAAAAAATTCCATCGCTCGTCCCCGGCAGCCACTCATAAGGAAGACACTCAAAAGAGCACCTCATGCAACAAATTTGTCACATAACTTTTACCATACGTGCATGCTACGGGACTTGCCAACTTCAACAAAAGTATTTCTCAATTTCATAATTATCCACTAGCATGACCCTAACATTACTACCTTTATATCTCAAAACAATTATCAAGCAACAAATTGATCGTAGCATCCAATTCAATTTCTATGATAGTTTTTATTATACCCAACTTGGATGCTCATCATTCTAGGACCAAATTTGTAACCAAAGAAAATACCATGCTGTTCTAAAAGACTATCCAAATAATATAAGTGAAGCATGAGAGACTAGAAATTTCTCCAAAATTAAGACACCACTGTGCTCTAAAAGATATAAGTGAAGTACTAGAGCAAAAACTATCAAGCTCAAAAGATATAAGTGAAGCACATAGAGTATTCTAGCAAATTCTAATCAAATAGGCTTCTCCAAAAAGGTGCGTACATCAAGGATGATTGTGGTAAACTAAAAAGCAAAGACTAACATAATACACGATGCTCCAAGCAAAACACATATCATGTGGTGAATAAAAATATAGCTCCAAGTAAAGTTACAAATGAACGAAGACGAAAGAGGGGATGCCTTCCCGGGGCATCCCCAAGCTTAGGCTTTTGTCTATCCTTGAATATCTTGGGGTTCCTTGGGCATCCCCAAGCTTAGGCTCTTGGCACCCTTTATTCCATAGTCCATAAAAGCTTTACCCAAAACTTGAAAACTTCACAACACAAAACTCAACAGGAAATCTTATAAGCTCCGTTAGTGAAAGAAAACAAAACCACCACATAAGGTACTGTAATGAACTCATTATTTATTTATTTTGGTGTTAAACCTACTGTATTCCAACTTATCTATGGTTTATAAACTATTTTACTAGCCATAGATGCATCAAAATAAGCAAACAACACACGAAAAACAGAATCTGTCAAAAACAGAACAGTCTGTAGAAATCTATAATTAACGCAAACTTCTGGAACTCTAAAAATCCTACCAAAATAGGAAGCACTGTAAAATTTGTTTATTGATCAGAAGCAAAAAGAATCAATGCAAAATCTCGTTTCTGTGATTTATTGAATTGTTTTTCGTGAGCGCAAAGTTTCTGTTTTTCAGCAGAATCAAATCAACTATCATCATAGTTTATCCTATAGGTTCTACTTGGCACAAACACTAATTAAAAGCTAAAAACACATCTAAACAGAAAGTAGAAACAAAATTTAACACGAAACAGGAACAAAAACAAATAACATAAAGAAAATTGGGTTGCCTCCCAACTAGCGCTATCGTTTAACGCCCCTAGCTAGGCATAAAAGCGAAGATAGATCTAAGTAGTGTCATCTTTGGCACGTGGCTCATAAGTAGCCCGCATGATAGATTCATAAGGTAATTTGACTTTCTTTCTTGGAAAGTGCTCCATGCATTTCTTTAATGGAAATTGGAATCTAATATTCCCTTCCTTCATATCAATAATCGCGCCAATCGTTCTAAGAAAAGGTCTACCAAGAATAATAGGGCAAGAAAGATTGCAATCTACATCAAGAACGATAAAATCAACGGGCACCAAATTTCTATTTGCAACAATAAGAACATCACTGATCCTCCCCATTGGCTTTTTAATGGTGGAATCCTCAAGGTGCAAATTTAACGAGCAATCATCAAGATCATGGAAACCTAGAACATCACATAAAGTTTTCGGAATCGTGGAAACACTAGCACCCCAACCACACAAAGCAAAACACTCATAATCTTTAATTTTAATATTTATAGTAGGTTCCCACTCATCACTAAGTTTTCTAGGTATAGAAACTTCCAAATTAAGTTTTTCATCAAAAGATTGCATCAAGGCATCAACAATATGTTTGGTAAAAGCTTTGTTTTGACTATAAGCATGTGGAGAATTAACAACGGATTGCAACAAGGAAATACAACCTTCTAAAGAACAATTATCATAATCAAATTCCTTGAAATCTAAGATAGTGGGTTCAATGCTATTTAAAGTTGTGACTTCTCCAATCTTACTTTTACCAAAATTAGCATCAAGATCTAAAAACTTCGAATTCTTAGGATGCCTTCTAGGCAAAGTTGATTCATCATCAGTCCCATAATCATCAAAATTCATATTGCAAAACATAGATCTAATAGGAGATGCGTCAATAACTTTAAGATCTTCATCATTATTTTCATGGAAACTAGAAGAACATGCTTTTATAAAGCTATCTTTCTTAGCACGCAATCTAGCGGTTCTTTCCTTTCACTCTTCAATGGAAATTCTCATTGCTTTGAGAGACTCATTGATATCATGCTTAGGAGGAGAAGATCTAATTTTAAGAGAATCAACATCAAGCAAAAGTCTATCAACGTTCCTAGCCAAATCATCAACTTTGAGCAATTTTTCTTCAAGCAAAGAATTAAAATTCTTTTGAGAAATCATAAATTCTTTCACACTATTCTCAATATCAGAGGGAATATTATTGAAATTACCATAAGAATTATTGTATGAATTTCCATAATTATTAGAGGAATTACTAGGGAACGGTCTAGCATTAAAGTTTCCTCTATAAGCATTGTTTCCAAAATTATTTCACATCCATAGATTCATTATTATTCTCAATCAAGGAAGACAAAGGCATATCATTGGGATCAAGAGGAGTGTTTTTAGTAGCAAACAATTTCATAAGTTCATCCATCTTTCCACTCAAAACATTGATTTCTTCTATAGCATGCACTTTTTTACTAGAAGATCTTTCGGTGTGCCATTGAGAATAATTAGACATAATATTATCAAGAAGTTTTGTAGCATATCCTAACGTGATTTCCATAAACGTGCCTCCCGCGGCCGAATCTAAAAGATTTCTAGAAGCAAAGTTCAAACCGGCATAAATTTTTTGTATGATCATCCATAAATTCAAACCATGAGTAGGGCAATATCGAAACATCAATTTCATTCTTTCCCATGATTGGGCAACATGCTCATGATCAAGTTGTTTAAAATTCATAATATCGTTCCTAAGAGTGATGATCTTAGCGGGAGGCAAATACTTAGAGATAAAAGCATCTTTGCACTTGTTCCAAGAATCAATACTATTTTTAGGCAAAGACGAAAACCAAACTTTAGCATGATCTCTAAGTGAAAACGGAAATAACTTCAATTTGACAATATTGTTATCCGTATCTTTCTTCTTTTGCATATCACACAAATCAACAAAGTTGTTTAGATGAGTAGCGACATCTTCACTAGGAAGGTCGGCGAATTGATCTTTCATAACAAGATTCAGCAAAGCAGCATTGATTTCACAAGACTCAACATCATTAAGAGGAGCAATTGGAGTACTAAGGAAATCATTATTATTGGTGATCGAGAAATCACACAATTTGGTATTATCTTGTGCCATGGTAACAAGTAATCCAACAGAGAAAATGGCAAACGGAAAAGAGAGGAGGAGATTGGGAAAGAGAGGGTGAATAAAACGGCAAGGGTGAAGTAGGGGAGAGGAAAACGAGAGGCAAATAGAAAATAATGTAAATGCGAGGGAGATGAGTTTGTGATGGGTACTTGGTATGTCTTGACTTGAGCGAAGACCTCCCCGGCAACGGCGCCAGAAATCCTTCTTGCTACGTCTTGAGCTTGCGTTGGTTTTCCTCGGAGAGGAGAGGGTGATACAGCAATAGTAGCATAAGTATTTCCCTCAGTTTTTGAGAACCAAGGTATCAATCCAGTAGGAGGCTCCTCAATAAGTCCCACGAACCTACACAAACAAACAAAGAACTCGTAACCAACGCGACAAAGGGGTTGTCAATCCCTTCACGGCCACTTGCGAAAGTGAGATCTGATAGAGATAGTATGATAAGATAAATATATTTTTGGTATTTTATAATATAGATGCAAAAAATAAAGATGCAAATAAAAGTAGATTGAAAGCAAATATGATAAGAGATAGACCCGGGGGCCATAGATTTCACTAGTGGCTTCTCTTGAGAGCATAAGTATTACGGTGGGTGAACAAATTACTGTCGAGCAATTGATAGAAAAGCGAATAATTATGACGTTATCTAGGCATGATCATGTATATAGGCATCACGTCCATAACAAGTAGACCGACTCCTTCCTGCATCTACTACTATTACTCCACACATCGACCGCTATCCAGCATGCATCTAGAGTATTAAGTTCATAGGAACAGAGTAACGCATTAAGTAAGATGACATGATGTAGAGGGATAAACTCAAGGAATATTATATAAACCCCATCTTGTTATTCTCGATGGTAACAATACAATACGTGTCTTGCAACCCTTTCTGTCACTGGGTAAGAACACCGCAAGATTGAACCCAAAGCTAAGCACTTCTCCCATGGCAAGAAAGATCAATCTAGTAGGCCAAACCAAACAGATAATTCGAAGAGACTTGCAAACATAACTCAATCATATAAAATAATTCAGATAAGATTCAATTATTATCCATAGATAAATCTGATCATAAACTCACAATTCATCGGATCTCGACAAACACACCGCAAAAAGAGATTACATCGAATAGATCTCCACAAGAGAGGGGGAGATCATTGTATTGAGATCCAAAAAGAGAGAAGAATCCATCTAGCTAATAACTATGGACCCGTAGGTCTGTGATAAACTACTCACAACTCATCGGAGAGGCTAGGGTGTTGATGTAGAAGCCCTCCGTGGTCGATTCCCCCTCCAGCAGAGTGTCGGCGAAGGCTCCAAGATGGGATCTCGCGGATACAGAAGGTTACGGCGGTGGAAATTGTGTTTCGTGGTGCCCCTGGATGTTTTCGGGGTACATGGGCTTATATAGGAGGAAGAAGTATGTCGGTGGCCGCCCGAGGGGCCCACGAGACAGGGGGCGCGCCCTATAGGGGGGGCGCCCTCCTATCTCATGGAGGCCTCGGCTATTTATTGACTGCACTCCAAGTCCTCTGGATCATGTTCGTTCCAAAAATCATGCTCTCGAAGGTTTCATTCCGTTTGGACTCCGTTTGATATTCCTTTTCTTTGAAATACTGAAATAGGCAAAAAAAACAGCAATACGGGTTGGGCCTCCGGTTAGTAGGTTAGTCCCAAAAATGATATAAATGTGTAAAATAAAGCCCATAAACATCCAAAAGGGGTAATATAATAGCATGGAACAATCAAAAATTATAGATATGTTGGAGACGTATCACTCATCCGCAACGAGCAGCGCTGCTCCGAGAGCAACCTCTGGCTGCTGCCCGCGCCCAAGGTCTTCGGAAACACCACACTCATCGTGTTCCTGCAGCACAACCGCACCTACTCTGCCAAGAATGTCACACTGTTCCTCCAGGACATCGGGCTCGCCGACGGGGTGGAGCCGTACAGGGCGCGGATACGGCCACTCGGCGAGGTCCTTCCTGAGTCGGGCATGCCGGTGACATGCCTCGTGGGCACCAGCATGGGCACGATGGAGAGACTCGTGTTCGGGGACGAGGGGTTCGACGCGGGGCCCATCAATGTGGTGTACGGTGACGGCGACGGGACGGTGAACCTCGCCAGCCTCATGGGACCGATCAAGGCTTGGTCCGACTCGCCATCGCGGGTCCTCGAGGTGGTGGAGCTGCCCAAGGTGTCGCGCATGGGCATCCTCAAGGACAAGAGTGCCCTCGACCAGATCCTCGGGATTCTTGATTCCATCAACCTAAATGCCATCACCACAACCTATTAATCTTATAAATAGGTTTGCAATAGGTTTTTCGGAGTTTTTTCCCTGGGAAAATGAGGAAAATGCTGTTGAGATTTGCTAGCTAGTGGCACTTGCCAGATGGGAGTAGAGATCAACCATATTCTTATTGACTTCAACAAGGGTTCAACAAAGAGGCATCTAGTGTTGAGTAAAGTAAATTTGAAACTATTTGCACACTTTTTAGGATAAAGTAAATTTTATGTTGTTGCCTCTAATTCTAACACGAACAAAGAGGAGAGAGAGAGAGAGCATATGACATGGTGATGATGTCTTGGCCACCACATAGGAAAAAACCGGTACAACCTGGAGGAGGGTTGCAATCACAACATTTGTAAAGAGTTGGTGTATGAACCGAGGAGGGTAATTTGGAAATCAACAAGAGTTGAGGATGTAATGTGGACTATACTAACCTATTGATTCTAATATCCTCCAGGAATTGACATCGGCCAGCAACCTGTCATCAATCTCAAGGCAAGTTATTAGCTATCCTTTGAGAATTAAATATTGAAAATGGCAAAAGAATGGAAAAGAGTTCGAGACCATATTTTTTATTCCTTTTCCATGTCAATACAATTGTTTTTAGGGATATATGGTTGGAAACCCTATAACAGATCTGAAATTTGATGAAAATTACAAAATTCCAAGTGCTCATAGCTTTGGGATAATATCTGATCAAATTTATGAGGTGACGCCACATTTGAACGCGGGCCCTGCCCTTTTTAGCATGGACGTCCTAGCGAGCACGCTAGAGAAGGCCAGGTATGAGGAGGGCCACAACCTCTTCGACGCGCCCTACGACTTCCGCTACGGGCTGGCCGCGCCGGGCCACCCCTCGCAGGTGGGCAGCGCGTACCTGGAGAGCCTCAGGCTGCTCATGGAGTCTGTGGGCGCGGCGGCCAATGGCGGCACGCTGGCGATCCTCATGGCGCACAGCCTCGGCGGGCCATACGCGCTGCAATTCCTGGCCTGCGCCACACCCGCCTGGCGTGCGGCGCACGTGAAGCGGCTGGTGACACTGTCCACGCTGTGGGGCGGGTCGGTGCAGGAGATGCTCACCTTCGCCTTCGACAACACCCTCGGCGTGCCCTTCGTTGACCCCACCCTCATCGGCGACGAGCAACGCATCTCTGAGAACATTGCACATCTATGCACATTCCTGCCATGGGCGCCGCCACCATCGGCGACAACATTTGTAAAGAGTTGGTGTATGAACCGAGGAGAGTAATTTGGAAATCAACAAGAGTTGAGGATGTAATGTGGACTATACTTACCTATTGATTCTAATATCCTCCAGGAATTGACATGGGCCAGCAACCTGTCATCAATCTCAAGGCAAGTTATTAGCTATCCTTTGAAAATTAAATATTGAAAATGGCAAGAGAATGGAAAAGAGTTTGAGACCATATTTTTTATTCCTTTTCCATGTCAATACAATTGTTTTTAGGGATATATGGTTGGCAACCCTATAATAGATCCAAAATTTGATGAAAATTACAAAATTCCAAGTGCTCATGGCTTTGGGATAATATCTGATCAAATTTATGAGGTGATGCCACATTTGAACGCTATAACATCTGGAATTCTTTTCTAAATTGCAGACATATGGTTACTAGTTGGCTTACTTTTGGACCACGCAAGCTTCTTGAAGCGCAAAAGTGAAAAGATAAAAATAAATAACATCAGAGTGAAAAGATGTGAAAACGACAAAAAAGCAAAAAAAAAAAAGTGGTTTATCACATCATGTAGAGTGAGCGAGACACTTCAGCGTCTTGGTTTTGTTACTCACAAGGCCAAAAAATTTGTTTCATTACAATCAAGGCCAAAATTTTGAGGCGGAAGACCCAAAAGTTTTGGTTTTGTTACAAACAAGGCCAAAATTTTGACAAGTCGTGCGGATTTTCGCTAGAAATTTCAGCAGCATAACGCGTTAGCGGAGAATCAAAATCACCGCGTAGTTCCTTGCAAAATTCATTCATGCACTCCCAAGTCAAGTCATTACACGGGACTGGATGAAACGTTCCATATCATCATCCAACCAAATCGTTTCCTCAACAAAAGCCAAACATAGCTAACAAGCTAACCCAACACCCCTGCAAACTAAAACAAGCTTCTACCTCCCTTGTTGGTTGTTCTTCAGGTTGAATGAATGGTCACACCAAGACCAAGACAGACCTTCCTTGTGTTTAATAGAAAAGCATGGCCAATCTTCATACCTCGTGTAGCCTCGCCCGGAGATCAGAATTTTGGGTGGCGACAAAGCAGTGCTCCCAGGATTTTTATCTTATCCGTAGCCTCCCGTAGCCACTGCATCGACCACTTTGTCATCGTCGCAACTGAACACACAAATAAAATTCCAGATAAAAAACAATCCGAGCTTCTTCTCCATGTAACGATAACGTAAAACTATCATCACTGAATGTAGTATTAGTATGAATACACTCAACACACAATAGAAGTCCATTGAACAATCAGTGATTCAAACTCGTGTAAAACTATAGTAAAGCTACCATTCATGGATGACTAAACATGGTAGTAGTACTTCATACAATCAAACCGACAAAATAGCAAGCGCTAGGCTCTACTACCTCCTTTCGAAAATGACTTGTCGCTCAAACGGATGTATCTAGTGCTAGATACATCCATTCGAGCGACAAGTGATTCCGGGCGGAGTGAGTATGATTTAGGAATAGACACGATCTCTATGGTGCGAATCCATGCTAAACAAGGCAAAAAATAATACAAATTCAGTTTCACAAAAGTATCAACTCTGAACCTTTGATACATCATGGCATGTGATCTATATCTTCAGGAAAGGGGCAAATTTTAGTACACCAAACGCCCTGTATCTCAACAGCCAGTGCATTTTCTTTGTGCGCAAAGTAACTTTGGTGGGAACTTAACTAACCTTGTAAGCACCAGTTAAAGCATGGAACCAATGCATGTCACCCTAATTAAATTAACTATGTAAACAGTAGGGGAACTCATAGCTGTTAGACTATCATGGCCAAAAGATTGACAGCCACCATCACAAGCTACCAACCACGGTTCGATGGCTGGCAAGAAGAGGGGTCATAGCTCCAAGGCTATGTCCCAGAGCAAGTGGAACAAAGGCGAGGAGCTAGGAAAACTGGGAACTTACCAGCCGAGGCCGTAAAGCAACGCCGCTAAGGCGTCATAGTAGAGGCGACATGCACCAAACCAAGCCTTCAACCTTGCACGCATGGGCGCCCAACAACCGTCGCCGGAGACCACGAGGGCGACCACCAAGTCGCACCGATGAGATCCATAGGTCTGCATGCATGTCAAGGGTGAATGCCAGGACCAACATGTTCAATACATCAAGATTAGTTGCTATAAAACATGAGCATCATGTTGACTCCAGGAGCAAACCAAAAGACGACCAAGAGTAGGAAAAATATTATCATCGCTAAAAGCATGACAATTCACATCACAGAATCAACCATGGCTCCATGGCCGGCATGAAGAGGGGGCCATAGCTTGAAAGATATGTCACAGAGCTAAGAAAACCAGGAAATTACCAGAATGATTGTAGCCGAGGCTGTATGGAAAACATGACTTTGACTATGTGATAGTATCTGATTTAGAAATGACGAAAGGCACTGGCTTGGCAAGTAACCAATAGGACACCATCTTGGGTATCAGAAATGATTCCACACAAGACATCAGGAAAAACATAATTCGACATAGAGTAGCTGATGTCCTTGCTACAAGGGCATCATTCCAGCAGAACAAGCCATATGTGTGGAGATAAATTGCGACCTTTGTTCAGGTAGAATGCGAGAAAACTTGGCATTTGGAGATACAGATACGAAACAAGAGAAAACTCGACTAATCCTTGGTCCTAATGAGACCTTAAATGACATGTCAATCGAGTGTTCTAGTGTTTTAGCCACTTTATTATTTATCAAGCATCGCAAGAAACCTTGTTTCTATCCTCCAATTTTTCTGTACTGAAGTAATCCATGGACGTAAGTAGTGTTAAAGAAAAGATATTTGTGTAGCAGGAAGAGCAAACATCCAATCTGTAGGATTCAACACGAGTGTCAAGACTTGCAGGCAGGAGGCAAACAATGATAGACATCAATCCATTCCATTCTATCTACACAACAATCTCATCTGGATATCATGTTCACTTGGCAGAATTCTATTATTAAAATATCAGCACTCAATGATTACTGTAGTATCCAGATAAGTAGATCCAGGGAACAAAGGAACTCACAAGGTCCATGTTGCAGAGCAGGAAGGAGAAGAAGCAAGCAGAGGGCGACGATAGTCCAGCGCTTGGGGAACTGCTTCCACCAGGAAGGAGAAAAAGCTTCATCTCTCCTCAAACAAAGCAGTGATCAATAGTCTTCTAAGGCTGTCGCTTCTA
The DNA here is from genome assembly GCF_002162155.2 of Triticum dicoccoides. Lineage (NCBI taxonomy): Eukaryota > Viridiplantae > Streptophyta > Magnoliopsida > Poales > Poaceae > Triticum > Triticum dicoccoides. The sequence goes on from NC_041387.1 coordinate 52,227,840, forward strand.
GATCTTTGAAGGTGCCGCTTCAGCAGCGATATCTTTGCTTCTTCCGGCATCCAACCAGTTGCTCCTACCCAACAAAAAAATAGAAAAAAAAGAGCAAATCAAGGATGTTTTCAGGCTGAATAAAGTGTTATAAGCAAGAAATCAACTTCTTTATGTCATGGTCAAGACCTACTACTTTACACTACCTGCATATCACATTGCCACTTCATTTGAGGATCATACTACTAGAAATGACAAGACAAAGCATCGTTCGTACCAACAAATGTATGGCCATCCTAATTCTGAATGAAATATGTATGCACCTCCCACTCCTAGTCCCAGGGTAACAATATAATAGATTAAGATTTGGTGGGGATGAATAAGGGGGCACCTGTGCTTAAGTGCTGGGCCGTGGTTTCTCTTGGTGTTGATGAAGAGAAGAGGTCTTTTTCCTCCGATGAACAGTTGTGGATGGATCGATGCATCAAATGCATCAGTTCATAGAGATCGACATCTTTCATTCTTCCACTTCTTCCTCTTGGAGACGGACGGATGGATCAGCTGGATCCAGGGCTCCATATGTCTCCAACAGTTGGTGATGAGGGCCGTTAAAAAGTTGTAGCAGGGGCTGCACAGTGCCATTGAGGAGCCATGCATCAGACCAGAAAATCAATGAATTACCCATATTCACTTTAACTGCAGTAAACCTTATGTATCCATCACTGAGATTCATGACTTCTATCCACCACAAGAAGCCACACATCACTGTCACAAATGGCACAACTCCATCATAATGAGAATTATAAATTAAGGAGACCCGGGGAACATCAACTTTAGTATACAACTTGCGTAGTTCTTACTTATTGTAGCTGGAACACCAAAACTATTTACAACGACACTAAATAACTACTGAAGCATAAGGCTACTATCCCACGGTAAACAGAATGATGTTATTGCATTAGTGGATTGAGTTTGCACGAACACACAAAGGCTGACAAGTAGTCAAGGTCTTGGTTAACTAGAAGTTGTAGCATGCGAGAAAAGCGATGTGTTAGTCATTACACTGAAACAAGCTCTGGTTGGTTGAGAGAAAATGGATTTATTGATAGTACGACAATCATGGCTCGCCGAGGGCATAAAACAATAAAATTTGATAACATTAATTGTTTCAAGACTTACTCCCTCTGTAAAGAAATATAAGAGCGTTTAGATCACTAAAATTAGTGATCCAAAACGCTCTTGTATTTCTTCACGGAGGGAGTATTTATTCAAAAAGATCCAAGCTTTAAGGTACTACAAAAAAGATATGTGTGTGGCCTTTATTCATTTCATTAACCAGTGGGGAGGAACCAGTGGCTTACCTATGCCGGAACCGAAGAGGAAGCAGCCACTGGAGGGGCAGAACGGGAGGCGTCGGAGTGATCACCGGAGCACACAAAACTGCTTCGATGGCCAAACCTATGCCAGACAGCACCATGGTCCTAAAAGCAGCATCAATCATGGGATGTTCCAGGACCCATTCACCTTTGCCATCATTTCGCTATCATAGGGCCCGCCCCACCTTGGAGTTGGGTTGTTGCTTTGCCACATTGCTCATTACTGCAGCAAAACACAACAGGGTCAAGTGGCTGGAATGAGTATATATAGGAGCACAACAACAATGTAGGCTACAACAGGTCTAGACACAACTTAAAGCAAGCAGCAAATAGGGAAACATGGTCCTATGACAAAGAACCACAAAAATATAGTAGTAGTAACAAACATGAACAGGCTAATGGACATGTGAACTGTGTGACAGTGTAAGAGCAGACTATGGTTTGAATTATACCAAATTATCACCACTTACAAAAAAAGCAAAGAGGACTGAGCAGGATTTTGAGGACGCCTATTCACATGTAATCCTCGTAATCCAGGTAATATTTGGGGATACCCAGAGTGTGTATATCACAGAGAGCACCAAGTGTTTTAGAATAAAGTGTTGGCGGCAGTTACTAGTACCATTTTTTGCAGTCGGGAACAGTGGCCCCTTCTTCCCCTTCCTGACTGATATCAGCACCATGGTCAAGGAGGTATGTGGGGGCCGACAAGTTTCCTCCGTCCACAAAATGCTCCACATGCATCTTCTTGCCTGGCACACAGTTAGGCAAGATGATGTTGATCAGCATAATGAATGGCTCAATGTAGGCATCCCAATCGACTTGGCACAACCAGATGGCCATGGGCACACATGCATGAGAGAGCAAAGAAGAGACTTAACGCCTGCGGCGGAGTTGAAGAAGAATCAACCACCGGAAGAGCAGGGCAGGAGGCGAATCTTGTGCACCTGCACGAGGAAACCAAACCGCGTAAATCAGACAAGTAGAACAACAACACATCACCTAGCATACGACCTACATGTGACACCGCTAGCTCCATAGCCTACTGATAACCCACAAGTATAGGGGATCGCAACAGCTTTCGAGGGTAGAGTATTCAACCCAAATTTATTGATTCGACACAAGGGGAGCCAAAGAATATTCCTGAGTATTAGCAGTTGAGTTGTCAATTCAACCACACCTGGATAACTTAGTATCTGCAGCAAGGTATTTAGTAGCAAAGTAGTATGATAATAATGGTAACAGTAGCAACAGTAAAGATAAATGTTTTTTGGTTTTTGTAGTAGTTGTAACAGTAGCACCGGAAAAGTAATAAGCGAAGAACAATATATGAAAAGCTCGTAGGCAATGGATCAGTGATGGATAATTATGCCGAATGCGATTCCTCATGCAATAGTTATAACATAGGGTGATATAGAACTAGCTCCAGTTCATCAATGTAATGTAGGCATGTATTCCGTAAATAGTCATACGTGCTTATGGAAAAGAACTTGCATGACATCTTTTGTCCTACCCTCCCGTGACAGCGGGGTCCTAGTGGAAACTAAGGGATATTAAGGCCTCCTTTTAATAGAGAACCGGACCAAAGCATTAACACATAGTCAATACATGAACTCCTCAAACTACGGTCATCACCGAGAAGTGTCCCGATTATTGTCACTTCGGGGTTGTCGGATCATAACACATAATAGGTGACTACAGACTTGCAAGATAGCATCAAGAACACACATATATTCATGAAAACATAATAGGTTCAGATCTGAAATCATGGCACTCGGGCCCTAGTGACAAGCATTAAGCATAGCATAGTCATAGCAACATCAATCTCAGAACATAGTGGATACTAGGGATCAAACCCTAACAAAACTAACTTGATTACATGGTAAATCTCATCCAACCCATCACTGTCCAGCAAGCCTACGATGGAATTACTCACACACGGTGGTGAGCATCATGAAATTGGTGATGGAGGATGGTTGATGATGACGACGGCGATGAATTCCCCTCTCCGCAGCCCCAAACGGACTCCAGATCAGCCCTCCCGAGAGAGATTAGGGCTTGGCGGCGGCTCCGTATTGTAAAACGCGATGAAACTTTCTCCTTGATTTTTTTCTCCGTGAGACGTTATATATGGAGTTGGAATTGAGGTCGGAGGAGGTACGGGGGGCCCACGAGATAGGGGGGCATGCCCTGGGGGGTGCCCCCTGTCTCGTGCACAGGCCTTGGGCCCCCTGGCCCTGATTCTTTCGCCAAAAATTCTTATTAATTCTGAAAAGTCCCTCCGTGGATTTGCAGGTCATTCCGAGAACTTTTCTTTTCTACACATAAAACAACATCATGGTAGTTCTGCTGAAAATAGCGTCAGTCCGGGTTAGTTTCATTCAAATCATGCAAGTTAGAGTCCAAAACAAGGGCAAAAGTGTTTGGAAAAGTAGATACGTTGGAGACGTATCAACTCCCCCAAGCTTAAACCTTTGCTTTGTTGGAAATATGCCCTAGAGGCAATAATAAAATGATTATTATTATATTTCCTTGTTCATTATAATTGTCTTTTATTCATGCTATAATTGTGTTATCCGGAAATCGTAATACATGTGTGAATACATAGACCACAACATGTCCCTAGTAAGCCTCTAGTTGACTAGCTCGTTGATCAACACATAGTCATGGTTTCCTGACTATGGACATTGGATGTCGTTGATAACGGCATCACATCAGTAGGAGAATGATGTGATGGACAAGACCCAATCCTAAGCATAGCACAAGATCGTGTAGTTCGTTTGCTAGAACTTTTCCAATGTCAAGTATTTTTTCCTTAGAACATGAGATCGTGTAACTCCCGGATACCGTAGGAGTGCTTTGGGTGTACCAAACGTCACAACGTAACTGGGTGACTATAAAGGTATACTACGGGTATCCCCGAAAGTGTCTGTTGGGTTGACACGGATCGAGACTGGGATTTGTCACTCCGTATGACGGAGAGGTATCTCTGGGCCCACTCGGTAATGCATCATCATAATGAGCTCAAAGTGACCAAGTGTTTGGTAACGGGATCATGCATTACGGTACGAGTAAAGTGACTTGCCGATAACGAGATTGAACGAGGTATTGGGATACCGACGATCGAATCTCGGGCAAGTAACGTACCGATTGACAAAGGGAATTGTATACGGGATTACTTGAATCCTCGACATCGTGGTTCATCCGATGAGATCATCGAGGAGCATGTGGGAGCCAACATGGGTATCCAGATCCCGCTGTTGGTTATTGACCGGAGAGTCGTCTCAGTCATGACTGCGTGTCTCCGAACCCGTAGGGTCTACACACTTAAGGTTCGGTGACGCTAGGGTTGCAGAGATATTAGTATGCAGTAACCCGAAAGTTGTTCGGAGTCCCGGATGAGATCCCAGACGTCACGAGGAGTTCCGGAATGGTCCGGAGGTGAAGAATTATATATAGGAAGTCAAGTTTCGGCCATCGGGAAAGTTTCGAGGGTCACCGGTATTGTACCGGGACCACCGGAAGGGTCCCGGGGGTCCACCGGGTGGGGCCACCTATCCCGGAGGGCCCCATGGGATGAAGTGGGAGGGAAACCAGCCCCTGGTGGGCTGGTGCGCCCCCCCTTGGGCCCCTCCTGCGCCTAGGGTTGGAAACCCTAGGGGTGGGGGCGCCGCCACTTGGCTTGGGGGGCAAGCCACCCTCTTGGCCGCCGCCCCCCCCCCCTCCCTTGGAGATTGGATCTCCTAGGGCCGCCCCCCCCCCTTAGGGGCCCTATATAAAGAGGGGGGAGGGAGGGATGTGCACCCATGCTCCTGGCGCCTCCCTCTCCCTCCGCAACACCTCTCCCTCTCGTAGTGCTTGGCGAAGCCCTACCGAGATCGCTGATGCATCCACCACCACGCCATCGTGCTGTTGGATCTCCATCAACCTCTCCTTCCCCCTTGCTGGATCAAGAAGGAGGAGACGTCTTCCCCAACTGTACGTGTGTTGAACGCGGAGGTGCTGTCCGTTCAGCACTAGGATCATCGGTGATTTGGATCACGACGAGTACGACTCCCTCAACCCCGTTCTCTTGAACGCTTCCGCTCGCGATCTACAAGGGTATGTAGATGCACTCCTCTCTCTCGTTGCTAGATGAACTCCATAGATTGATCTTGGTGAAGCGTAGAAAATTTTTATTTTCTGCAACATTCCCCAACATGCTTGTCCTCAAGCAATTCAGTTGATAAACTGAAAGTGAAAAAGAAAAACTTTTACAAACTCTGTTTGCTCTTGTTGTTGTAAACATGAAAAGCCAGCATTCAAGTTTCAGCAAATATTACGAACTAACCATACTCACAATAACACATAGGTCTCACAATTACTCATATCAATAACATAATCAGCTAGCGAGTCATAATAATAAAACTCAGATGACAACACTTTCTCAAAATAATCATAACATGATATAACAAAATGGTATTTCGCTAGCCCTTTCTGAGACCGCAAAATATAAATGGAGAGCACCTTTAAAGATCAAGGACTGACTAAACATTGTAATTCGTGGTAAAAGAGATCCAGTCAAGTCATACCCAATATAAACCAATAATAATGAATGCAAATGACAGTGCGCTCTCCAGCGGGTGCTTTCAATAAGAAGGGTGATGAATCAACATAAAAGTAAATAGATAGGCCCTTCGTAGAGGGAAGTAGGGATTTGTAGAGGTGCCAGAGCTCGATTTTAAAATACAGATTGAATAACATTTTGAGCGGCATACTTTTGCTGTCAACACAACACCTATGAGATGGTTGTATCTTCCACACTAAATGCATTATAGGCAGTTCCCAAACAGAATGGTAAAGGTTTATACTCCCCCAACCACCAACAAGCATCAATCCATGGCTTGCTCGAAACAACGAGTGCCTCCAACATACAACAGCCCTGGGGGAGTTTTGTTTAATTATTTTGATTTGCTTTGATCTTTTTGGATCATGGGACTGGGCATCCCGGTTACCGGCCCTTTCTCGTGAATGAGGAGCGGAGTCCACTCCTCTGAGAATAACCCACCTAGCATGGAAGATATAGGCATCCCTAGTTGTTACATGAGTTGCTCGAGCATACAAAACAGAATTTCATTTGAAGGTTTGGAGTTTGGCACATACAAATTTACTTGGAACGGCAGGTAGATACCGCATATAGGAAGGTATAGTGGACTCATATGGAACAACTTTGGGGTTTAAGGAGTTTGGATGCACAAGCAGTATTCCCGCTTAGGACAGGTGAAGGCTAGCAAAAGACTGGAAAGCGACCAACTGAGAGAGCGACAACAGTCGTAAGCATGCATTAAAATTAATTCACACTTAGTACAAGCATGAGTAGGATATAATCCACCCTGAACATAAATATCGTGAAGGTTGCGTTGATTTGATTCAACTACATGCGTGAACATGTGCCAAATCGAGTCACTCAATTCATTTAAAGGAGGATATCATCCCATCATACCACATCATAATCATTCTAATAGCATGTTGGCACGCAAGGTAAACCATTATAACTCATAGCTAATCAAGCATGGCACAAGTAACTATAATCTCTAAATGTCATTGCAAATATGTTTTCTTCATAATAGCTGACTTAGGAACGATGAATCATCATATTTACAAAAACAAGAGAGGTCGAGTTTATACCAACTTTTCTCATCCCAATAAGTCCATCATATATCGTCATTATTGCCTTTCACTTGCACGACCGAATGATGTGTATAATAATAAGAGTGTACGTGCATTGGACTAAGCTGGAATCTGCAAGCATTCAACTCAAGAGAGAAGACAAGTAATATGGGCTCTAATTAAATAAACAATCATGCATATAAGAGCCACTAAGCATTTTTAATAAGGTCTTCTCGACCCCCAAAGGAAAGAAAAGAAAATAAAACTATTTACACGGGAAAGCTCCCAACAAGTAAAAAGAAGAACTAGAAATTTTTTTGGGTTTTCATTTTAATTTCTACTACAGGCAAGAAAATTAAACTAACTAATTTTTTTGGTTTTTCTCAAGGTTTATCAAACACACAAGAAGAAGACTAGAAAAAGGAATTTAAACTAACATGGATAATACAATGAAAGAGTATGAGCACCGACGACTAGTGTGTGAACATGAATGTAAAGTCGATGAGAAATACATACTCCCCCAAGCTTAGGCTTTTGGCCTAAGTTGGTTTAATACCAAGGACCGCCGCTACTCTCTCCGGTGTAATGAGAGGTGTAATGAGGATACCACTGGTTGGTCATCTCCGGATCCCACTGGACAGATGATGCACGATAGGGGTCCAACTCAAGTTCTGGTTCAGGTTCTGGTTCAGGTTCTGGAGTAAAAGCTTGAGCTTGATGATTTTTTACCGCCTCCGGTGTAACGAGAAATTTTTCTGCAAGCAAATCAAACAACAGAGGTGCAGGCAAGATAATAATCTCAAAGTGTTTCTTATTGAATCTAAGTTTATACAAGAGCATCCTATCTTCGTTATCAACAATAAACTTATGTGCTACCATGCTCTTGTAATCTAAAATGTGAAAGGGCAATTTAGTCTCTTTTTCCTCATGGTGCCTAATGGGTATCTGAAAATGCCTAGCAAGACGTGCAGCATAGATACCTCCGAATATGGGGCCTTTTGTACGATTAAGGGCTAGCCGTTTAGCAACGACGGCACCCATATTAAAACTATTGTCTCCAAGCAAGGCATGTTGAAGAATGATAATATCGGGAACACTCAAGTTTCCACTATTCCCACGACCGATCAAGCATCTACTAGCAAATATGGTAAAGTAGCGTAAAACAGGAAAATGTATGCTAGAGACTTTTGCTTCAGAACCCTTCTTCGGCTCTTCTACAGCAATAATATTAACAAAGCCGGCTACATCTTCATGATGGGGTTCCTCTAGTTCTCCCTCATAAGGTATCCTACATACCGTGCAAAAATGACATAAAGACATTTCTTTGAACTCGTCATATAAATAAAATGATACTTTAGGCGGTGACTTCTTAGGATAAAAATAAAAGTTTTGCACGAAAGTATTGGTGAGTAAGAGATACTGATCGATTCGGTCGTTGATGAAACCCGTGAGGCCTGCAGTCTCGATTAAGGCATAAAAGTCTTCATGAATTCCAGACTCTCTCAAGAAATCATCACATGGCCATTCACACAGTCATACTTCCGCTAAGCGAGGAAGGTTATACTTGACTTTTTCCTTCTCTTTAGCTTGTTTTTCCTGGGAGCTTTGGCTAGAAGAGCCCCTCAAAAGTTTCCTCAACATTTTCTGAAAATTTCTGAAATTTTAGTAACTTCAAAATAAAAGTGCATAAAACTAAACCAGATTGATAGCAACTACTCCTACAAGTGCCTAGAGCCCATATCATGCATTAGAATTACTTGGAACCTCAAAAATTTAACATGCAAGCTCAAGAACAGGGTCACCAAGACAGCAAGGATTTGCAATGAATAAAGCACTAGAACAAAAACTAATTGGACCAATGGAGGAGTCACATACCAAGCAACAATCTCCCAAAGCAGTTTTGTGAATGGAGCTTTGAGCTAAGAGATCGAAAATCGCAGCAAAACAAGCTAGAACTCGTGCTTGAGCTGGATGGGGATTTTTTTGGGTAGAAGATGGAGTGTGTGGGTGCTGGCATAAGTGGAGGGGAGCCACCAGGTGCCCACGAGACAGGGGGGTGCGCCCTACAGGGGGGCGCGCCCTCCTCTCTCGTGGCCTAGTGCTTGGCCCTCCTGCAGTGTTTTCAGTGCCTAAAATCCTCAAATATTCCAGAAAAAATCATACTAAATTTGCAGGGCATTTGGAGCATTTTTATTTTCGAACCATTTTTTATTACATGGATAATTCAGAAAACAGACGGATAATACTATTTTTGTTGTATTTAATCTAAATAACAGAAAGTAAAAAGAGGGTACAGAGGGTTGTGCCTTCTAGTTTCGTCCATCTCGTGGTCATGAAAATGAACCCGCTAACAAGGTTGATCAGGTCTTGTTAACAAACTCATTCCGAATAGCACGGAACCGGAGAAATTTCGAATAACACTAAGTTACCTCAACGAGGATATAAAAATCCCCAACAATAAGAATATCATACTTTTTCTTGACAGTAGGGAGAGGAAATTCAAAACCTCCAAAAATGATAGTTGGAATTTTTTCAATAGAATTGATGCTATGAACTTGAGATTGTTTCCTCGAAAAGTGTACCGTATGCTCATTGCCATTAACATGAAAAGTGACATTGCCTTTGTTGCAATCAATAACAGCCCCTGCAGTATTAAGAAAAGGTCTACCAAGGATAAGAGACATACTATCGTCCTCGGGAATATTAAGAATAACAAAGTCCGTTAAGATAGTGACATTTGCAACCACAACAGGCACATCCTCACAAATACCGACAGGTATAGCAGTTGATTTATCAGCCATTTGTAAAGATATTTCAGTAGGTGTCAATTTATTCAATTCAAGTCTACGATATAAAGAGAGAGGCATAACACTAACACCGGCTCCAAGATCACATAAAGCGGTTCTAACATAATTTCTTTTAATGGAGCATGGTATAGTTGGAACACCCGGATCTCCAGGTTTCTTTGGTATTCCACCCTTAAAAGTGTAATTAGCAAGCATGGTGGAAATTTCAGCTTCCGATATCTTTCTTTTATTTGTGATGATATCCTTCATGTATTTAGCATAAGGATTTACTTTAAGCATACCAGTTAAGCGCATACGTAAGAAAATAGGTCTAATCATTTCAGCAAAGCGCTCAAAATCCTCATCATCCTTTGACTTGGATGGTTTAGGAGGAAAGGGCATGGGTTTCTGAACCCATGGTTCTCTTTCTTTACCGTGCTTCCTAGCAACAAAATCTCTCTTATCATAACGTTGGTTTCTTGATTGTGGGTTATCAAGATCAACAGCAGGTTCAATCTCTACATCATTGTTATTACTAGGTTGAGCATCCACATGAACATCATTATTAGCATTATCATCAGGTTCATGTTCATCTCCGAATTGTGTTTCGGCATCAAGATAGAAGTATCATTGGGATTCTCAAGTGTTTCTATATTAGGTTCACTAGAAGTTTGCACAATCCTATCATTCTTCTTTTTCTTCTTCTTAGAAGAATTAGGAACATCTAGATTATTATTCTGAGAATCTTGTTCAATTCTTTTAGGGTGGCCTTCAGGATACAAAGGTTCCCGAGTTATTCTATCAGTTCTAGTAGCCACTCTAACAGCAAAGTCATTTTTATTATTCAATTCCTCAAGCAAATCATTTTGAGCCTTGAGCACTTGCTCAGCTTGAGTAGCAACCATAGAAGCATATTTGCTAACGCGATGAAGTTCATCTTTAACTCTAGCCAGATTATCACCTACGCGTCCTATCTCGAAAGCATTATTCTTTAACTCTCTACCAACATAAGCATTAAAACTTTCTTGTCTAGCCATAAAGTATCTAAATATTTGAACCATCTACACAGTTCATCTACAAAGTATCTAAATATTTGAACCATGTAGTACTACTACCCTGACCTGGAAAAAGTAAAACTTTCATGTCTTTGCACAAAATAGCTCGACGTTTCTCTAAGCGTTACACTTCTACAAATGTAGGGGGATATTTTAACCATGTAGTGCTACCCTGAATCATCAGAATCTAACGCAAGGGATATCATCAAGCATATCACATATAGTCACCTCCAGTGATAAAAAATGAACTATTGCACATGATTACAGAATTCAAAATGGACCACTACTTATGATAACTTGACGTGGATAAAAAATGAACTAATGCGCCAGATTCTAGTGATATCATGTCCAGACTTGAAGACTTTGGAAACAAGAAATATGCTGCACTCATGACTACTGCTTCTATCAAGGGAAAATTCAGATGATTTTAAACAAAGCTTTCACTTTATTTACACATAAGTATCTATCCACAAGATATAATGAGTTACTAACATCACATGAGGTACATGTGAATAATTTATGGTCTCGTATCAAATCATCATTTTCCTCAATAATTAATGCAAAATGAGTACGCAACAGCAATGAACATATGTCGGACAATTATAAGAACCCAAGAGGAATATTGAACACTCTGGTACATCTCTAACCCTTGAACTTCATGAGAAAAGAGCATCCCAGACATTTGTATGTGCTCCTGTAAACGATAATAGAAAATAAGATTTTACAAAACAACAACCCACCATTCTCGCATGGGAACACGCAGGTAGTTCCAAAACCTGTGCTTCACCTCGGCGGCCTTGTCATCGCGATGCCTAGTTTAAAGAAATTCCAAATGAGCAAGTTTAGGCATGAGTGAGAAATGTATGTCAGATCAAACAGGCCGTAGACCCTTCAAAAAAACTCATGAGACCATTACCCACCTGCAAGGGTAGAGAGGAGCTCCAAGTTGGTCCTTGTGGTCAGCGAGCCCCTGCAAAAAAACACTTTCAGTTAAGAAAGTGTAAATACTCGACTAGAATCAAATTAAATTGGCCATGTCAGGAAACTTGAGCATTATTAGGAGATAATGCACAAGTCATCATTCATGAAGAAGAGAAACTTGCATACTTGATTAGGCATATAAGGGCATCATTCCAGCAAACAAAGACATATGCATGTAGAATAAAACCACAAAGGCAGGTAAGCTACCTGGAACCCTAGCCCTCATGATTAAGAACATGTGTAACAATCAGAAGTACCAATTAATATAGCTCAATGTAGCCACAGCCAAAGCAAGAAAAACAGATCAATCGTTGTTCATTCACACAAATTTTTTTAGAGATTGCACAAACAGATAATATATCTGTTGGACGTCCACCAGTTTGTTTGGTTCTATTCTGCATACCAGACTACAGTTACAAGGGCAACATTCCATCCGACAGAGCAAAGAACACATGAGCCCCTAACGTCTACAAGTACATACAAGTGGCACTTAATCTATACTAGACAGATAAAAAAGGCCATGATATCCACTCTTTATTAGGCAGTTTAAGTATCCACAACTTATAATAAAAATTGCGAACACATTGTGGCTCCTCCAAAGTAAACAAGGATAGCACTTGTTCTATCAATACATACACAGCAGCACTACATCAATCGAGACTATTTTGTTCTATCTGATTTGATAGCCATTATTAACAAATCAAAATAAGAGCATAAGTAAGGATTCTATCTATCAAAACCAAAACCATAGCCGCCAAAGAAGAACATCCACCAGCTGCAGTAAGGAACAAAACAGAGGACCATTACCAAACCCTATGGCATGTACTGCAAAACATGGCTCAACACAGAATTATAGGAGACCAATTTCATAAACATGACCTCAGTAAGATATCACACAAGAAGCCATCACAGATCCAAACAGTAAATCATCAGGTCAATGGCCTGCACCATCTCAGAGAGAGAGAGAGAGAGAGAGAGAGAGAGAGGGACCAAAGACTTGCCTGAACCAAGGAATATATGACAAGGTCCACAAATTCATGCTTTGGGTGATGAGATCTTGTCCAGCATCCTCAATCTCCAAAATGACCAAATGACTCTTCCTTAGGGAACCCTCTTGTCGATGCGGCCCATCTTGCAATGCGGCCACACCATGGGCATCAACCTCCCCTGAACCAGACCAAGTGAGGCCTGCAACAGACAACAAAAGAACAAGGATGTTCAATGCCAAGACTTAAGATGTCAATGCAAGATAAAAGATGCACTAGACATGTATGAAATCAACTTCTAACATAGGAGGGAAGGGAACTTCATGTTCGCTCAGTTGTATGTTTAATAGCCAAGACAAGTGCAAGCTCTTGCTCCACTAAGCTCAATTTGGAGCTTGTTCAATGGGGTTAATTGCAATGTTTCAAATAAAAACAGGGAAAGACAATGATGCATGCGGTAAGATGGCAATGCAAGATAAAATGCACTTGAGATTCAATTATGAACACTAGCATATAGAATAATTCCTTTGCAGATATAAGAAAATTAGCTCACGTTCATATAAACCTCTGTATTGTAACACATCAACATGGTTTGCTTAATGTGCAGAACACATTTTCAGCACATATTCACTTGCCAATTTCCTGCTCACACAAGCACAACACACACACATGGGCTAGAGATGAACACAGACCACCTACATCAGAAGAGAATTGCTGGAGGCGAGAGGAGCCCACCGTGGCTGTTTTTGCAGCCGATGCCGAACAACAATCCCTGCCGCCATCGCACGGAAGCACCAGCGCCAAGGTGCCTGGCACGTTGAAGGCCTTGTTGTCTGCATCGGTCATGGTGTTGTACCAAACGAATCCTGCCGCACAAGAAGGGCAAGAGAAATAACAAGTTAATCTTGAGCTGAAATCCAACAAGAAAAGAAGAAACCCATAATAGTGGGCAATGCGCTTACTTGATCCTTTTATCAGATCATAATATAACAGAGTGCAATGCAAGCAGAAACATGGAAGATATCAATCATCCACATGGTAAAAAGCTGCTCCAAAGCTATGGTGTGGAAAATTATATTCGGTTGTGCAACTAACAAATAAAATCCTACATAGTAAGCGAGCAGCTAAAGCGCATTGACTACAAATTACCAAACTGGAAACTAGTTCTGAACTGATACTTATTCAGTTTTTAACTTTCAGCTTTGCCCTGTTACTACGGAGGGAGAAGAGATTATTGTCTGTACTCGCAACAAACAACAATCAGGAGAGTATCTACATCAATATACTCTTAGGAAGAAGAAAGTGCAACCTACATACAGTTGATAAAACCAGTGTGCAGTGTGAGCAGGAACAAGAATAGCATCAAGCATCCACATAGTAAGACATGACTAAACTACGATTACTATAAAAAACTGCTCCTCAAGTTATGTTATGAGAAAACATTTTCAGTTTTGAGACACCAACAGTTAAGATCCTACTACATAGAAAGAAACCGACTAGACTAGCATGGCAGTTTTTTATATCAAAATTGATCTTATGTCAAATTAATAAAAACTGAAACCAGACCAGGACCAAATAGAGAGATGGGAGAGCGGGAGGGGACCTTCCATGGTAGGGTCGGAGCAGGCAGATGGGTACCACCCAAGAAGGAGGCGCCTCTCTACCGGTGGAGAAGGAGCATACCTCAAGAACCCTTCCTTTGGTTGTCGACGTCGTCCCGGTGGCTGGCCGCAGAGGCTCCTGTAAAACAATGTGGTGTGGTAAGAAACTGAACATATGAAGCGCATGTGACATGAACAAGAGGATTCCTTTTCAATTCATCAAAACTGAACAGTATGACAGATCATAGATCATGGCTATATTATTCAATTGAATAAATTGATGTATTTTGAGGACAGAGATACACATACACAGTGCGTATGACAAGCTTTAAGTACAAACAGGCAAAATACGCAATTGAATTCCATTTCATACTAGATAACACATAAGAGGCAATAAAACAAATCCAAGATGGGCGTTATACATGTGATGGTGCTTAGATGTAACAAATCATCATGCTTTGAGTACAAAGCACAAACAGTTAACTACATAGTCTAAAAACAAACTGGGAATGACCATTACTCATTGGTAACCAGATCAGGCAGGACCTCTAACACAAAAAAATTGAATAATAACTGCCAAAAAAACATTCATGGAGCGAAAAAATATTAAATATACAAATGTGAATAGGTGCTGAAGGAGATTACAGAGATGTACACATGTGATAGTTAACCGTATCAAAATTTCATCACACATTAGCATAGTGATTACAACACAACTATAGCCAGTTGCAGAGGACGGCCACAATTTAAGGGAGGGCGGTAACGGTGATGACCCAACATGGGCAATGCCTCGCCATCTGTCTGCCCGCCGGCGCCGCTAGCTGATAGCTAGGGTACTTGGCTTATCACTCTGGCAGGAGGAGTGCATATCTGTATGGGCAATCCCATTCATCGTTCACTCGTCTGCTTGCCCAAGTTAGCAAGAGGAGTTGGTCCAGTCTAGCTGAGTAACAGGGTCATGGCTCCATTAACATGGCACCTGATATAGCTTATATTTCCCCTTTTCTTTCCCAACCAACAAGCAAGCACAACACAAGTGACCATGAATACAACGCTAGGCAACATACACGGCCTTGCAGAAGATCAAGGTAGGGCCGCTGCCCAACCTTGCCGAACAGAGTCTCCGCCAGTGACTACAGCCACATTTTTGCAGGACCTAACCCCCTGCTAGGACCAGTCAAAAAACCAATAATCCCTCCCATCCAAAATAAACGTAGTGATTTTAGTTCAACTGAACTAAAACCACAACACTTATTTTGGATCGGAGGGAGTAATACTTATACATATGTGAAAATTTGTACTGCGTTTTTGTGTATACGACCACCCATATGACATATAAACAGGAATTGCCTACACGACTAAAATAAAGGAACTGCCCCTACAGCCAACCTCCCAACACTGCAAACACTAAGGAGTCAACAAAATTAGCCTTATTTGTTAAGCAAATCAGAAGGGAGAAGATGGATAAAAAGGGTAGTTCATGCCAGCATAAGAGTAAATTGGAAGTTTTTATTCATTCACATTCATAGCTTCGCTGAAGAGCACGTCTGCGGAAGATGTCCACACTTTCTCTCCTTCAGAAATAAAAGGAACATTGTTCACGAGATAATCTGGCAATTTGCAAAAGAAAAAAAATATTGTCTGTTGATGCCAGAATAGCAGACACTCGGACCTACAGCGCGAGTGTGCACATCATAGGGACTAGCTGACATTGACATTAATGCATACTGTGTACTTGCAGGATGGGGAAGGAAGGAGGGTGTACCCTTGGCTGTCTAGGTCCTGCAGCACGTCGAGATTGTGGTCGGAGGTGCTGCGGGAGCCTCCTAGCTCGCCGTCGTTGATGGCCGCGAGCTCCCCCATGTGCCACGCCCGGGCGAAACAAGGGGGTGGACGGGATCCACCCCATGCGGGTAGCTTGAGTTCACCGTCGGCATCCATCGTGCAGCAGCAGCCGTAGGTGGGTGCGGATCCGGCGCCGTCGTCGCCGGGAGAGGTGCTTCGGCCTTTGTCGCCCCATCCATGGATGGAAGACTAGGGCTTCGGTGCGGTGGAGGGAAGGAGGGAGGCGGCGGCGCGGTGAAGGTTGTACGCGGAGGCTTGGGGTGGAGGACGAGGGCACGGCGGCCATGAGACGGCGGGCGCCAACTACGGTCATGGCGGACGATGCCTCGACAAGGAAATAACATCCAAGACGCCGCCATCATCGTCGCAGTTTGCGTCGTCAGGCTCGGGATGCTCCGGGGGAAACCCTAAATCTGGGTCTCCCGGATCGGACGATGATGGCATTCTCTATATCGCTTTCCCTTTCGGGGGCATCATTTTGGAGCAAGTGATGGATAGAGGTGGCAAGAGGAGGAGCGGTGTTATATCTACCGCAAGGCCAAAGGCAGATCATGGCGGCATGGCGCTGCGAAATTTCGGTGATGGGCGCGCGTGGATGGACACGCGCAGGATGGTGGCGCT
The DNA here is from genome assembly GCF_002162155.2 of Triticum dicoccoides. Classification (NCBI taxonomy): domain Eukaryota; kingdom Viridiplantae; phylum Streptophyta; class Magnoliopsida; order Poales; family Poaceae; genus Triticum; species Triticum dicoccoides. The sequence continues at coordinate 52,244,719 of NC_041387.1, forward strand.
GTCTGGCGTCGTGGTGGCGTCGACGGCACGCCTGGCAAGGTTGATGCAGCAGTACAACACTGAAGATGGATTGATGGCAGATGGCTGCGGCGGCCTCATACCCAGCAGGCGTTCTGTTTGAGGAGTGCGCCGGACTGGTGGGTGCCCATACCCGACAGACGTCCTGGTTGGGACCTCAGATCTTAGATGTTAGGTTTTGCTGCAAAGTCTGTTTGGTATTAGGCCCAGACTATCAACATCCGTTAATCAACTGGATAGGAATAGCGACAGATGTTGCCTAGACGGTGGCTTTAGGGCCTGTTCGGTAGCCCTCTGACTTCTCAACTCCACAACTCCACGTCCGGAGCCGTCCCGAATGGTCCAACTCCTGGCTTTACGATCGAGAAGCTGGCGAAGCTCGTAGTGCAAATTTGGAGGAGTTGAGGAGTTTGAAAACCCGAGCTCTCCAAAAACTGGGAAGCGGGAGTTGATGGAAATTACGCTAGGACTGCCATCGCCAAGTCACGAACCGGTACGAAGGAAGATCTGAGCGTCCGAGCAAAGAGGACCGGCCCAATCGATCCCCTCATCCTCCTCCCATTCCCCTCGTCCTACTCCCCTGCAGAAAACATAGCCGCCGCAAGGAGAAGCCCGAGCTCCTCCTCCGCAAGTCGCCGTCCGGCGCCACCCCACCAAGATCACGCTGTCGGATCCGGTCGATTGCGACTTGCCGGCCGCCACCCTGCCTCTAGCGACCAGGAGCAGCCTAGGATCCCTGGTCCGCCCCTCGTACAACTCCTCCCTGCGTGCTCCTCCATCAGCCACAAGCTGCGCCTCACGTCCCAGAGGCGACGCGACGGCTCGAGGGACGGACGTGTTGGTCAACGCCAGCGACCACAGATGCAGGATGAGCAGGGTCCTGATTGCAATCTTATTCTATTTTCTGGGGTGGTTTATGCTAATGTAAGGGTCCAGAGCGAGAAGCTGCCCAGCCGAACGGATAGCTAACTCCTGGCGATTTGGAGAGAAGCTGGCGCTGGTTACAAGCGACGGAGTTGAGGAGTTTTCGGCGCCAGAGGGCTACCGAACACGCCCTTAGTCTTACTGTTGTATGACTTTGTAAGGTCTTGTGTGAATAATTAATAAAATGGCTGCATGAATAGTTGTCGTTCGATAAAATATGACCACGCCCATATCATTGCTTCCACGTAAAAGAACATTTGATCCATTAAATCTAACAATATGCTCTTCCCATAGCCTCACTTTGATCTCATAGCCACTTAAACAATATAGTGTGATTAAGTAAACTTTTTACCATGCCCTTGTTTGTACCTATATACAAGTGCACGATAACCTCTTGTAGTGAGGTTGAGATGGTACGGTATACTGCTCAGTATCTCATATGTGTAGGGGAGCCCTATGTTGCATTGTATCTACTCACTAGTTGTTCCCTATTGCCAAATTAACTTTCATCAATAGTGTTCCAAATGATGTGGGTTGGAAAAAGAATACCATGTGTGCTCCTACATGGGGTCTATTAAGCTAAAAAGTCAACTTTGAATCTCAACTTTGCACCAAGTTCTGTTTTGGTATGAAAAATTTGAAATCATCTAAATATAACCATATACTTTTGAATTAATAAATTATGTGCCTCTCACAAAAAAACATGTTTTTTGCGCAATTTTGTTTCGATATTTTTTTTGTCCAAACATAGGGAAAACGAGCAAAAACCGAAGAAAACAAAAAAAAACATCTAAAAGAAGAAAACACGCATATATAAAATTAAAAAAATTAAAATCCTGAGGGAGCACCCAGCACGCGACATGTGGCGGTGGCTGAGTGCGTGCTCTTAGCCCACCAAAAATGACCCTTGCAAGAGCCCCGCAACGAGTACTCCTCAACTTTTTTATGGGATACGGGTACTCCTTAGTTTTTTATTTGTATTTGGTTTTTTAGAAACACAAGTACTCTTTAGTTTTTTTTTCTAGAAACACCTGTAATTTTATTCATATTCATAACAAATACGGGTACATGGATTTGGATAAAAATCCAAAAAATACAAAGTAACTTCTATACAATGAAATCTCTTGAAAACACCTTCTTCGTTATATCAATCTCTACTAAAAGAAATACTCCAAACACTTCGTTAAAGAGGCTGCAATTGGACCGGAGCAACAATGTTGCCACTCTATCACCCGCACGAACATTACCAATAAAGGTTTTGAAAGCACCTTGAGTCGCTTATCCAAAAAGATAGGAAGTCTTGATCGGTGAACGTAATTAAGCCAGGGATGATCCCCTATAAGTGAAGTCCGTCGGACCACAATATCTTCACCATTGTGTTGATAAAATATTTCAACTACACAAAGAATCAAGCCAACAAAAATAAAGTTTGACTCACCAGATCCGAATAATCAAATCTACGAGGAAAGAAAACTCTCTAATCTCATGACATCACCAGAAGAATGAGAGTAAATTTATTCTCACAAAATACGCTAATCACTAGATGATGACAAAAAACACAGGATTCTCGAAGATGCGAGGTATTCCACCTCTCTTCCCTGCAAAAAAAGGGTATTCCACCTCTCAACGCCAAGATGACAGCCGAAGGCGAGAGGATCAAACACTCTACTGCTGCAGCGGCGGCGGCTGCAGCCCTAGCGAAACCCTCAAAAACAACCGTAGTGATAAGAAAGCAGCCCCAGGATCAATCTTTTTTTTAAGGGGGGATCAATCAGGACCTGATCGATCGAGGAGAGTGCAGTGGGTTTGTGGGCCGAGCATGAGTTTATGTTTGTAAGTTTTTTTTTTGAGAATCGCATGAGTTATTGGAGGTGTAGTGGGCCGAGCTTCTGGGCTGCGCGATTTCAGGTGAGCTTTCAGCCATCCGATATAGCTCCCCTCCTACCTAAATCTGAGAACAGTTTTTAAAAAATTGGTTAAAATGGTTTGGTTTTTACTCTAGGCTTAATTGGTTGAGGTTTTATTGGGTTCATTTTTTTGGGTTCAAGTTTGGTTTGGGTACATAGAAAAGCCAGTTTGGGTATAATTGGTTTCGGGCTTAAAGAGTTTGGGCCTAACCGCTGAAAACTATGGTTTTTTTTTAGACAAACTGCAAAGCTTTATTAGTCCGTCACAATATTTACAGGGACGAAGTCAAGTTCATTGGGTTGGCCTAACCAAGCATGGCGGCCAACCCCGAGAGATAAAGCGTGCTTTGCTAGTTTGTGAGCCTCGATATTCGAGCTCCTAAACTCGCGAATAATATTACAAGTTTAAAAAGATACTCTATATTGCATGATCTCATGCACAATTACACCGTAGCTCCCTTTGTATAGATGGTGAATGTCGTCGACGGCCACCTTGCAATCTGATGCCACATGAATCCTTCTGGCGTAGAGATCATCCGCGAGCGCCAGAGCCTCCCTAATTGCGAGTGTCTCTAGGATACCGGGGTTTGACAGGTTTGGAAATACCACTGCCGATGCTCCCATGAAACCACCATCTCGATCTCTACAGACTGCTGCAAGTGCTCCATTCAATCTTCCCACTGTTGCGTCTACATTGACTTTGGATAATCCCTCCGGATGTCACATCCCTAGCTTCAGGCATTGCTCTAGGTTAGCTTCATGTGTGCATCATGTCTATATTTTTGAAACTTGAATTGAGGAATATTGGAAGCCTCAAAACCCTAAATAAAAGAGGGGCAAAAACCCTAGAAATCTCATTCATTGCTCCAAAATGCTCCTCTTAAATGTTTGATAATTTTTGGTAAGGGTTCTGGTCCCAACCAAAATATTGAACATTTTTAAGGAGTTATTTTTGGGACTTTGAATTTAATTCATTAGTTATTTGAATTTGAATTATATTCATATAATTAGAATATAATTTCAAATATCCCTGAAATATTTTATAAGCTTTTGGAAAAGTCCATCTAGCAATATAAAATATTCAGTGGAGTTTTTGGCATTGTTTGAATTATTTTTAAAATTCAAAACAGTGGCAAAATAATTTAAATAAAACAAAAACAGAAGAAAAATATGAAACAGAATGTAAATAAAAGCAGAGAGAGAGTTTTACCTCAGCTTACCTCGCAGCCCACCTGGCCCAACTCCAGTGGCCCAGCCGGCCCAGCCCACCTCCTCCCCCTTGTCCTCTTCCTCCTCTGCCAGGAGGACGAACAGAGGCGAGGCGTGGCGCGCGCCGACGCTGCCTCGGCCACCTCCTGCTTCCCCCTGGCCACCTCCTGCTTCCTCTCGTCGCCCTGGACCCCGTCCGCGACGCCACGCACCCCCCCAGGCCTCTCACTCTCTCCCCGAGCTCCTCTCCTCCTCTGGCTCTCTCGCGCGCAGCCACCGAACACACCCGCCGCCGCCGACGAGCTTCCCCGTGGCCACCGGCCACCCCTAGCCTCGCCGATGCGCCCAGGAGCTCCCCCTCGACCCCTCCTTCCTCCCCACCGACCCACGGCCCTACGGACGCGCCACAACGCCGCCGGCATCGCCGTTTCCATCGCCGGCCGCCGAGGATCTTCACCGTCAATTCGCCACCATCGTCGCTTCCCCGAGCTCGCTGACCCTCCCTGCACGATCCCCGTGAGTCCCTGCTTCGTTTCCCCCTTACCCCAAGCCCGATTACGAGCTCTAGCCGCCCCCTCTACCGGAGCCGAGACGCTCCACCGCACGGACTCATCGCCGGCGAAGCCCCGGTGACCAAATGGCCCCGCGCGTGCGTCCGTTGCACTCGCAACGACCCGTGGAGCAACGCTAGCGTGGCAGCTAGCTTGTTTGCAAGCTGCAGCGCTAACCCCGCACCCACCCGAGCTCCGGCCGCCGCCTCGGGCTCCATTCCGGGAACCCCGGCCACCCCCGCACCTCCCGTTGGCCCCCCTAGATGCGCACGGGCACGGGCTACCTTCTGGTGCCCTTCGCACGTCCAGCCGCCGCCCGTAGCGCAACCCCGGTGAACTTCCGCCGCGTTTCGGGTCGCCGCCGGCCGAACTCCGGTGGCCAGTGACGTGGCGCTGTCATTAGCCACTAATGACGCGCTAACCAACCCCCTAGGCCACTGACAGCGGGCCCCACCCCTGGTCAAACCCCAGTCAGCGCTGGGTTTGACCGGGATTAGCTCCTGTGTCACTGACGTGTGGCCCCCACACGTCAGGTTTGACCGAGCCAGCCCAGTTGACCCTGCTGACGTCACTGTGACGTGGGGCTGACGCAATAAGTATTTTCTGGATTTAATATTATTCAGGAAATTTCAGAAAATAGCTAAAACTTCAATAAATCATAGAAAATTAACCGTAACTCTAAATTAAATAATTTATATATGAAAAATTATCAGAAAAATTCAAGGAATCCATCTGTACCATTTTCATGCATGTTAGAACAACTTATAGCTGCTGTTTAGCACAAATCATATAAAGGGCATTTAAATATCCACATATGGAGTTTGAATTTGAATCTTGGATTCAAACCAACTCCATTTAATCTGGTTTTAGTTGCATTAGCCCAACACACATTCATTTTGCCATGTCATGATCATGCATCATATTGTGCATTGCATTGATTGTGTTCCCTTCTGTGTTGCCGGTATTTGTCCCCTCCCGATAGACGTGATACCGATGATGTGATCGTTGACACTGATGAAGACTCAATGTTATCTTCAGAAGTGCCAGGCAAGCAAAACCCCTTTGTTCATTCCGATACAATCCTACTCTCTCGCTCCTGCTCTCTTTTAATGCATTAGGACAACACCGATTCATCTGTTACTTGCTGCGGTAGCTGAACCCCCTTTATCCTTTGCATGACCTGTCATTGCCACAGTAAATAGATGAAACCCACTAGCATGAGTAGGAGTTGTTTGAGCCCTGATGTGCCTACTCATTCATGTTTGTTTGTCATGCCTGCTACTGCTTAGAGTTGAGTCAGGTCTGATTCATCGGGGATGAATCAGAGGTGTGTGAACATGTCCTACTGTGTGTGAGCTAAGTGTGTGAACACGATTTGGTAAAGGTAGCGGTGAGAGGCCATGTAGGAGTACATGGTGGGTTGTCTCATTGCAGCCGTCCTCAGGAACTGAGTTCTGTGTTTGTGATCCATGATTCAGCTACTACCACGCATTGGGCCCGAAACCAATGGACCCTCTCGGCTTCTTGATCACCCTTGTCCTCTGTCCAGGAGTTGCAAGTAGTTTCTGGTGTTTGTAGTATGCTGGAGGCCGTGGGCAGCACTGACCGTAGGGGTGTGCTGTGATGCGGTAGGCACGTGGCACGGTGTACCGGGCGCTCGTTTGGTGTCTCGGGAACCCTGTTCACATCGTTTGGGGCTGTGAGCGAAACTCCGGCCGGATCTCCTCATGGATGGAACCCGAATAGGCGATAAACCTGGACTAGAGACTCGAGTGTTTAGGCAGGCCGTGGCCGACACCCACGTTGGGCTTCCGCTTGAAGGTTGCCGAGTACATGTCGTATAAACGGCGGTAAGTGGTGAGAGCGTGTGTGAAGAAGTACACCCCTGCAGGGTTAACATCATCTATTCGAATAGCCGTGTCCGCGGAAAAGGACTTCTGGGTTGCTTATATCAGTTCATAGACAAGTGAAAGTGGATACTTTAAAATGCGCAAGATAAGCGTGAGTGCTATGGATGGCGTTCTCGCAGGGAGACGGGAGCGGATCCGTAGTGGTGTATTGATATGGTGAATATGTGGACTCGTGTGCGCCACCTCAAAAGAGTCGCTTGCAGTCGTAGTTTAGGATAGCCACCGAGTCAAAGCTGGCTTGCTGCAGTCAAACCCCTCCACCCCCTTGTTGATAATGATGCATATGTAGATAGATCTGATGTAAGTCTTGCTGGGTACATTTGTACTCACGTTTGCCTATTTATGTTTTTGCAGAGAGACTTCGGTCTCGCTAGTAGTTCCGCGTGGACTTCGACGTTTAGCTTGTTACCTCAGCTACGATCTTGTGCCCTCGGCAGGATCTAGTAGATAGTCAGGCTTCTCAGCCTTTTCCATTTATAGATGTCTGTACTCAGACATGATAGCTTCCGCTTGTGCTTTGATTTGTATGCTCTGATTGTTGGGTCATGAGACCCCTGTTTGTAATATCTCGCTCCTCGGAGCCTAATGAATAAATACTTGAGTCGTAGAGTCATGTTGTGATGCCATGTTGTATTTGCACATATCGAGCATATTGTGTGTATGTTATTGAAATGCTTGATATGTGTGGGATCTGGCTATCTAGTTGTTTATCCTTAGTAGCCTCTCTTACCGGGAAATGTCTCCTAGTGTTTCCACTGAGCCATGGTAGCTTGCTACTGCTCCGGAACACTTAGGCTGGCCGGCATGTGTCCTTCTTCGTTCCTGTGTCTGTCCCTTCGGGGAAATGTCACGCGATGAATACCGGAGTCCTGTTAGCCCGCTACAGCCCGGTTCACCGGAGTCCTGCTAGCCCAGTGCTACAGCCTAGATTCACTCGCTGATGACCGACACGTTCGATGCTGGGTCATGGATGCCTGTCCCTGTAAGTCTGTGTCACTTTGGGTTTACGACTAGCCATGTCAGCCCGGGCTCCTTATCATATGGATGCTAGCGACACTGTCATATACGTGTGCCAAAAGGCGCAAACGGTCCCGGGCAAAGGTAAGGCGACACCCGTGGGAATACCGTGCGTGAGGCCGCAAAGTGATATGAGGTGTTACCGGCTAGATCAATGTGACATCGAGTCAGGGTCCTGACAGCGTTGGTATCAGAGCTTGACTGCCTGTAGGATTACCAAGCCAAACTGGTCGAAGTCGAGTCTAGAAATTCTTTAGTTATATAAGGGAATTGATTGTGGGATGGAACGTAAGGCTCTTTTTACTCCTTATACCTCATGCCCTTCTGATCTGAGTCATCTTATCTTTCCTACGGGGTTAAGGAACTAGGTCTTCTCATCTATCTATCAGGATCACGTGTTACTAATCCGTAGACTTATAAGATTGTTGGATTTAAGCTTGAGTTCAGTTTCTACTACTTCCGTATGTTAATTGTTGATCTCGAAACCTTGATATCGTGCTTCTGAGTGGTTATGCCACCATTTTGTGAATGTCTCAAATCTTTTCTGAGCATTTACAGCCGTTATGCTGTCCGAGTCATCCCAGGTTTCTAAGTAGTCTGATGCATTTGCAAATCCTTTCTTCCCGGTTCAATGTTCCCATGGGCCAGATTAACCACACTAATTAGTGAGTTGAGGTACCCCGTTACCTTGACATATATGTTGGAGATATTATTATGACCCTAGGTGTCTTAGGGGATCATCTAGTAATTTAGCCATGATTTGTGTTCCCAGTGTGATGATTCTGGCCATCATTCTCGAAAGCATCCCGTGATGCTACTTAGTAATAGGTATTCTGTTCCTGGGTTCTTGAACCCGAGATTCACTCTACCTACTTCATGTTGATAGTAATTGCTAGTGCCTTTAGGATATTAGTAACCTTTGCGATAGTCCTTGAAGTCCGTGGTATCTTCTTCTTCCAAATACCATGAACTACTTATGGCAGAAGTTCCTCGTTGAACTGAAATATCACAACAGGATTATTCTTGATGAGTTCTCCATTATATATTGTGGCTCTGCCAGTTCTACCTTTCTGCATGGGTTATCCGGAAAAAAATATGTTGAACTTCGTTCGACATGCTAATCCATGCATCCACAACTCAGAAAATCATATGTTCTTTTGAGTTGACCCATCTTAGTTGTTTCCGACCCTCGCCTATCAATTGATAGTCAAGAGTATGCGTGCATTCGTTCGTCGATGCCTATTACCCTTGTGGTCTGCCAAGCCATTCTATTTTAGAATGAATAGGAGAAACAAACTCCAGTACCTCATCCATATCTAGGATTGGGTCAAAGTAGTTGTATTCCGCAGATCAAATGCCAATCCAGCTTTTGGTTCTGTTCTACCTTGGAGTATTACCCCCTTTATGTCAGAATTGTCATGAGAACTGCACCAACTTTCATGAATTTTGACGTAGTAATACTTCTCACCATCATTAGTCATTCCTCGGCCATCGTGTTGATGCAACCGGAATACCGACAAATGAATTGTGATGTGTGAAATCAATACTCCCAGCAACCTCGTTGCTTGGTAGTTAAGGGACAATAATTTCATTCTTAGCGTGTTGGTTTTTGAATCATCCTTCTAAGACTGATCGTGCTACCTAGTCCTTATTTCGGTGCACCCTTCGATTGATGAGTTAGGATCTTGTCAAGTCCTCACTCATTTGATCATATCGTCTTGCCCTCAAAAGCGAGATTGTTCTCAAGCTTAGTAACATACCGGTGGTTCGTGATTTTCCGAATATCTTCTTGGAAGTATTACCAGGTTGTCACCTGACTGCTATGTTGAGCTCGTGATCAAGTCGGGTTCTTGTGAACCACCCTTTCTCCAAGAATCTGTGATGGTTATCCCGGAGCTAGTTGGTTAAGCTAGACAACAACTTGGAGAGTTGGAAGATAAAAGCTTGTCTGACTTAGTTCATGTTAAGGGATATCTTTCTGTGTATGTGTGTGTGTTGAAGAAAGATGATATCTTCATTAATTGGTCCTTGTGATCAGTTGTTGGACCTATTGTCTTACCCCATCTATAATTTGAGTATGGGCTATCATCCAATCAGACCAGAACCAACGATATTCGTAATGTTGTCTTACTCGTGGTTGATCCCTCGAGCATACACCATTATATCTTTTGGGTCTGACCAATGCTAACACTTGTTCTCTTAACTATGGAATTCCTTTTAAGCGGAAACCCGGAAGAATTGTTGTTGAGCCCATTGACAACATCCTTATCTCCTCCATGATTTTGTTGAACATTAAGTTAGTGTTGGAAACTTTTGAAAGCATTTTCTTCATGCTAGCTCATGAAGTATTTGTGGATGAAGGTAGTGACTTCCTTTAACTCATGTGCATCTGATGCAAGTTGCCGCCGTGGATTCGAGAAAGTCAATGTTGTTTCTTTGGAATCATCCCAAATCAGTCATGCATACGTGCGAAAGTATTCTGTGGTTCGGAGACTTGCAACCTCCATTCCATATGTGTTCCGTAGCACCCCAAGCCACTGACTGATTTGTTCGAGAAAAGGAGTTAAGTGTTAATCCATGGTAATGCACAAGACTTCGATACCCTCGTTGATGGTTCCCCCCTCCTGAACTCGGTAGTGTTTTATTATAAGACTACTATGTGGTCATGCTTGTCTGGGACAACGTGTTCACATGTTAGTAGCAGAACCAGCTCATGTTTTGGAGCTTGCTATCGTAGTTCATCTCCCGAGAATCCCGCAACATTATCTCGTCGATTTGTGTTGCAAACTTTCATTTTTCTTTCTAGACTTGATGAGTCTGGGGTATCCTGACACCAACCAGATCTGAATCTCAGGCAGATGTGATGGTTGGAACATTTTCCAAGAATTATAATATTGGTCTCTCAATAACCGGCAAGGTGGATGTCGTGGCCAACACACCCATCCGGTAGACCTATTATTATAGTATCTTGTTTGAGGAAGTTGGCCACCTCCCCATAGGGATTTCGTAGGATTACTCCCTAGTTGCCCCTATGGATTTCTGTGTTCCGAAGTCCGACCTTTTTACTTGATGTTCTAGATATCAAACCATATCTATGGGTGGATTACACTAGCACATCAAGGAGAACATTAGAAGCGGAGTGCTAAATGTCTCTCGGTCGATCATCCAGATTTTTATTTCCTTGGCCTCGCTAAGGTGAAATCTGAGAAGGTGTTATCTTCCTTTGCATCTGCATCATCCATCATTAGCCATCATGGTAGCAAGTTGTGTTACCAGGATCCTTGACACGGATGTTGGTAAAACCTTGATGAATGTGGAAATGCTCAAGTTCTTGAGAGCACGCTCAAGCGCTAGGTGTTATCATCGACGCTAACTGGGATTCCTCTCAGTTTCCTCGGCAATGCTATGACCTTTTCAACCAGTGAATTAACTCTCTAGTGTTGGGTTCTTCCCCAGTTACCAGAATCATTCCCAGCATTTGCATTTTGTTCCCAGCTTGCACCGCCAATGTGCCATTCTACCATGGGTCTCTTCCATTTCCGGTGATAAGCAAATTCATCCATTACGTTGTCTTCAACAAGGTAGTCCACATCATCCAAGTCCGAGTATGCCATTCTACCGACCCCCTCCAAACGATCGTTGTGAATTGCCTTAGGCTGGTATGAAGAGTTTTCAATGATCTCTGAATCAAAGGTAATCCTTTTTGCCACTTAAGGAAATAATCTACGAATCACCCTCCTCCAGGATGTTTCGTCGTGGTTTCATGGCAACTAAACTCCTCGCTATGTGGACAATATTTTACCACCTTCTTAAATGTGGAATTGTTGTCTACCTAGTGAACCTTCGTCATCCGTTTCTTTCCACCCCTCTTGATGTGTATCTCGTGTCTCAACTCGAGAGATGGTCCTATGTCTCATTCCGTGAGTTGTTCGATCATCGAGGAGATCGACCCTTCTAGAGTCTCCTTCTTCCCTCCATGTCATGTTGGCAGGATTTCTCAGAGCAAGACATCAAGACAAAGATGGTGATCGAATCAACGTTTCTATGAAGTGCACCCTGGATCGTGAAGATTATACTAGTTACGTTTCCCCTTCACCTTACCCTACGCTTGAATCTCGAGACGAGATTCTTGTTTAGTGGGGGTGAGTTGTCACATCCCTAGCTTCAGGCATTGCTCTAGGTTAGCTTCATGTGTGCATCATGTCTATATTTTTGAAACTTGAATTGAGGAATATTGGAAGCCTCAAAACCCTAAATAAAAGAGGGGCAAAAACCCTAGAAATCTCATTCATTGCTCCAAAATGCTCCTCTTAAATGTTTGATAATTTTTGGTAAGGGTTCTGGTCCCAACCAAAATATTGAACATTTTTAAGGAGTTATTTTTGGGACTTTGAATTTAATTCATTAGTTATTTGAATTTGAATTATATTCATATAATTAGAATATAATTTCAAATATCCCTGAAATATTTTATAAGCTTTTGGAAAAGTCCATCTAGCAATATAAAATATTCAGTGGAGTTTTTGGCATTGTTTGAATTATTTTTTAAAATTCAAAACAGTGGCAAAATAATTTAAATAAAACAAAAACAGAAGAAAAATATAAAACAGAATGTAAATAAAAGCAGAGAGAGAGTTTTACCTCAGCTTACCTCGCAGCCCACCTGGCCCAACTCCAGTGGCCCAGCCGGCCCAGCCCACCTCCTCCCCCTTGTCCTCTTCCTCCTCTGCCAGGAGGACGAATAGAGGCGAGGCGTGGCGCGCGCCGACGCTGCCTCGGCCACCTCCTGCTTCCCCCTGGCCACCTCCTGCTTCCTCTCGTCGCCCTGGACCCCGTCCGCGACGCCACGCAGCCCCCCAGGCCTCTCACTCTCTCCCCGAGCTCCTCTCCTCCTCTGGCTCTCTCGCGCGCAGCCACCGAACACACCCGCCGCCGCCGACGAGCTTCCCCGTGGCCACCGGCCACCCCTAGCCTCGCCGATGCGCCCAGGAGCTCCCCCTCGACCCCTCCTTCCTCCCCACCGACCCACGGCCCTACGGACGCGCCACAACGCCGCCGGCATCGCCGTTTCCATCGCCGGCCGCCGAGGATCTTCACCGTCAATTCGCCACCATCGTCGCTTCCCCGAGCTCGCTGACCCTCCCTGCACGATCCCCGTGAGTCCCTGCTTCGTTTCCCCCTTACCCCAAGCCCGATTACGAGCTCTAGCCGCCCCCTCTACCGGAGCCGAGACGCTCCGCCGCACGGACTCGTCGCCGGCGAAGCCCCGGTGACCAAATGGCCCCGCGCGTGCGTCCGTTGCACTCGCAACGACCCGTGGAGCAACGCTAGCGTGGCAGCTAGCTTGTTTGCAAGCTGCAGCGCTAACCCCGCACCCACCCGAGCTCCGGCCGCCGCCTCGGGCTCCATTCCGGGAACCCCGGCCACCCCAGCACCTCCCGTTGGCCCCCCTAGATGCGCACGGGCACGGGCTACCTTCTGGTGCCCTTCGCACGTCCAGCCGCCGCCCGTAGCGCAACCCCGGTGAACTTCCGCTGCGTTTCGGGTCGCCGCCGGCCGAACTCCGGTGGCCAGTGACGTGGTGCTGTCATTAGCCACTAATGACGCGCTAACCAACCCCCTAGGCCACTGACAGCGGGCCCCACCCCTGGTCAAACCCCAGTCAGCGCTGGGTTTGACCGGGATTAGCTCCTGTGTCACTGACGTGTGGCCCCCACACGTCAGGTTTGACCGAGCCAGCCCAGTTGACCCTGCTGACGTCACTGTGACGTGGGGCTGACGCAATAAGTATTTTCTGGATTTAATATTATTCAGGAAATTTCAGAAAATAGCTAAAACTTCAATAAATCATAGAAAATTAACCGTAACTCCAAATTAAATAATTTATATATGAAAAATTATCAGAAAAATTCAAGGAATCCATATGTACCATTTTCATGCATGTTAGAACAACTTATAGCTGCTGTTTAGCACAAATCATATAAAGGGCATTTAAATATCCACATATGGAGTTTGAATTTGAATCTTGGATTCAAACCAACTCCATTTAATCTGGTTTTAGTTGCATTAGCCCAACACACATTCATTTTGCCATGTCATGATCATGCATCATATTGTGCATTGCATTGATTGTGTTCCCTTCTGTGTTGCCGGTATTTGTCCCCTCCCGATAGACGTGATACCGATGATGTGATCGTTGACACTGATGAAGACTCAATGTTATCTTCAGAAGTGCCAGGCAAGCAAAACCCCTTTGTTCATTCCGATACAATCCTACTCTCTCGCTCCTGCTCTCTTTTAATGCATTAGGACAACACCGATTCATCTGTTACTTGCTGCGGTAGCTGAACCCCCTTTATCCTTTGCATGACCTGTCATTGCCACAGTAAATAGATGAAACCCACTAGCATGAGTAGGAGTTGTTTGAGCCCTGATGTGCCTACTCATTCATGTTTGTTTGTCATGCCTGCTACTGCTTAGAGTTGAGTCAGGTCTGATTCATCGGGGATGAATCAGAGGTGTGTGAACATGTCCTACTGTGTGTGAGCTAAGTGTGTGAACACGATTTGGTAAAGGTAGCGGTGAGAGGCCATGTAGGAGTACATGGTGGGTTGTCTCATTGCAGCCGTCCTCAGGAACTGAGTTCTGTGTTTGTGATCCATGATTCAGCTACTACCATGCATTGGGCCCGAAACCAATGGACCCTCTCGGCTTCTTAATCACCCTTGTCCTCTGTCCAGGAGTTGCAAGTAGTTTCTGGTGTTTGTAGTATGCTGGAGGCTGTGGACAGCGCTGACCGTAGGGGTGGGCTGTGATGCGGTAGGCACGTGGCACGGTGTACCGGGCGCCCGTTTGGTGTCTCGGGAACCCTGTTCACATCGTTTGGGGCTGTGAGCGAAACTCCGGCCGGATCTCCTCATGGATGGAACCCGAATAGGCGATAAACCTGGACTAGAGACTCGAGTGTTTAGGCAGGCCGTGGCCGACACCCACGTTGGGCTTCCGCTTGAAGGTTGCCGAGTACATGTCGTGTAAACGGCGGTAAGTGGTGAGAGCGTGTGTGAAGAAGTACACCCCTGCAGGGTTAACATCATCTATTCGAATAGCCGTGTCCGCGGAAAAGGACTTCTGGGTTGCTTATATCAGTTCATAGACAAGTGAAAGTGGATACTTTAAAATGCGCAAGATAAGCGTGAGTGCTATGGATGGCGTTCTCGCAGGGAGACGGGAGCGGATCCATAGTGGTGTATTGATATGGTGAATATGTGGACTCGTGTGCGCCACCTCAAAAGAGTCGCTTGCAGTCGTAGTTTAGGATAGCCACCGAGTCAAAGCTGGCTTGCTGCAGTCAAACCCCTCCACCCCCTTGTTGATAATGATGCATATGTAGATAGATCTGATGTAAGTCTTGCTGGGTACATTTGTACTCACGTTTGCCTATTTATGTTTTTGCAGAGAGACTTCGGTCTCGCTAGTAGTTCCGCGTGGACTTCGACGTTTAGCTTGTTACCTCAGCTACGATCTTGTGCCCTCGGCAGGATCTAGTAGATAGTCAGGCTTCTCAGCCTTTTCCATTTATAGATGTCTGTACTCAGACATGATAGCTTCCGCTTGTGCTTTGATTTGTATGCTCTGATTGTTGGGTCATGAGACCCATGTTTGTAATGTCTCGCTCCTTGGAGCCTATTGAATAAACTACTTGAGTCGTAGAGTCATTTTGTGATGCCATGTTGTATTGCACATATCGAGCATATTGTGTGTATGTTATTGAAATGCTTGGTATGTGTGGGATCTGACTATCTAGTTGTTTATCTTTAGTAGCCTCTCTTACCGGGAAATGTCTCCTAGTGTTTCCACCGAGCCATGGTAGCTTGCTACTGCTCCGGAACACTTAGGCTAGCCGGCATGTGTCCTTCTTCGTTCCTGTGTCTGTCCCTTCGGGGAAATGTCACGCGATGAATACCGGAGTCCTGTTAGCCCGCTACAGCCCGGTTCACCGGAGTCCTGCTAGCCCAGTGCTACAGCCTGGATTCACTCGCTGATGACCGACACGTTCGATGCTGGGTCATGGATGCCTGTCCCTGTAAGTCTGTGTCACTTTGGGTTTACGACTAGCCATGTCAGCCCGGGCTCCTTATCATATGGATGCTAGCGACACTGTCATATACGTGTGCCAAAAGGCGCAAACGGTCCCGGGCAAAGGTAAGGCGACACCCGTGGGAATACCGTGCGTGAGGCCGCAAAGTGATATGAGGTGTTACCGGCTAGATTAATGTGACATCGAGTCAGGGTCCTGACACCGGAGGTGCAAACCAATGATTTGGCCGGCTTTGGGCCGCCCTTCTGCCGTCCCCTCCTGACTGTTGTAGTGCTCTTAGCTCCGCTATATAAGATGTAACAAAACTGTGAATAGTGAAAGGGGTTTGGAAGATGTCCTCGTACATGGCCTTTCTTCTCGAATGCCACAGCGCCCAGAGGGTAACCACAAAAGCAAGAAAATCATCCTAGTTGAGAGCTTCGTGCATGACAAACATCCACTTCTTTGGATTTTCTTCTCTGCAGGTGCTCAGCCTATCCAAAACAGCATCCGATGATAGTGCCCAAGTGCTCCTAGAGACCGAGCAATCCACAAATGCATGTCGCCAAGTATCGACAGACCCGCATAAGCAATAAGCCCCGGAAGATGACATGTTCATGTGGTGGAGAAGTGCAGTTGTAGGGATTGAGTTTTTAGCTAGCCTCCACAAGAAAATTTTCAGTTTAGACGGGACCCTGATCTGCCATAGATCAGTCCAGCCTTGGTCGGCAACTTGGGATTCAGAGGAGCCGCCTTGCTCGTACAGCCATGCCTCCCGACTTAACTTTGTCTGTTGAATCATCCGGTATGCTGAACGTACTGAATAGAGACCCTTTCGCTCCTCAGCCCAAGCCCAAAAGTCGTCTACTTGTCTTGTACAAAGAGAAATTTGTAAGATGGCCTCTGCATCTATCGGTATGAACACTGAGCGCACCAAGTTCTCGTTCCAGGTAGACGATGTGTGGTCAATCAGTTCAGCCACCAGCCTCGGTGGGTCATTGGCTAAGCAAGCAATTGGCCTCCTCGCATGTGATCTTGGCAACCAGTTGTCCTCCCAAATATTGGTTGATTCTCCATCTCCAATCCTACGAACCAAACCTTGCACCATTATGTCCCATCCATCGAGGATAGCTCGCCAAATCTGCGAGGGGTGTGATCCCAGGGATGCATCAAAGATGTCTGTATGAGGATAGTAGACTGCTTTCAGAATCCTCGCGCTTAAAGACAGTGGGTTTTGAAACATACGCCATGACTGCCGAGCTAAAAGTGACAAGTTAAACATCTCCATGTCTCGAAAACCAAGACCTCCAAGGTTCTTCGGTAAGGTCATCACGTCCCAAGCCACCCAGCTAGGCTTCCGTTTTCCTTGTTTGCTCCCCCACTAGAATTGTCTGATTAGCGAAGTAACACTTTCACATAGGCCCCGAGGAAGACGGAAGCATGCCATAGAGTAAACTAGAATTGCCTGAGCAACCGCCTTGATCAGAACTTCTTTCCCTGCAGAGGATAAGAGTTTTTCCATCCACCCTCTTACCTTTTCCCACACACGATCCCACAAGTACTTGAAAGTCCCATTCTTTGAGTGTCCGACCTCTGTTGGCATACCTAGGTACCTGTCACTGAGTGACTCATTTTGCACATGCAGAATATTTTTCATATCATCTCTGACCTGTTGTGGACATCCTCTACTGAAAAAGATTGATGACTTATCGTGATTTATCCTTTGTCCTGATGCCAAACAGTATGTATCCAGTAGGTTTGATACCGCTACTGCCCCCTCATTCCCTGACTTAAAAAGCAGCAGGTTGTCATCTGCGAAAAGAAGGTGGTTCACGGCTGGGGTCGTAGGTGCCACCTTTAATCCTACAATGTTTGATGACGAAGAACTGGTTTTCAGGAGGCACGAAAGGCCCTCCGTTGTAATTAAGAAAAGGTAAGGGGATATCAGATATCCCTGCCTTATACCTCTGCTTGGTACAAATTGATCAAGCTTTTCTCCATTAAACAGAACTGAAAAGGAAACAGACCGCACCATGGCCATGACAGTTTTTATCCAGGGCATAGCAAAGCCCAGCTTTCCCATTGTTGCCTCCAAATAGTCCCACTCCAACCTGTCATATGCCTTCATCATGTCAAGCTTAAGAGCACAATAACTGTTAGCCTTCGCTTTGTTGCGCTTCATAAAATGAAGACACTCATAAGCACTGATGATATTATCTGTTATAAGCCTGCCTGGGATGAAAGCTGACTGTTCCTCAGATATGATCTTCGGCAAAATTTGCTTCAGCCTGTTTGCAATGACCTTGGATGCAATTTTGTATAGGACATTGCAAAGGCTTATAGGCCTGAATTGTGACAAGATGGAAGGATTTGTTACCTTAGGGATCAAAAGGAGGATGGTGTCATTTATGCTCTCCGGAGTTTCTTCCCCTCTCACAATCCTCAAAACAGCAGTTGTCACCTCTTCACCACATAACTCCCAGTGTCTCCGATAGAATTGTGCCGGAAAGCCGTCAGGACCGGGTGCCTTTGTTGGGAACATCTGAAATAAGGATGCCTTAACCTCCTCGTTTGAGTAGGGGGCACACAACATGTCGTTCATCTCCGCTGAGACTTTGGTCGGGACAGAGTTTAAGACTCTCTCCATGTGCTAACCCCCTCCGAAGTGTACAAAGTCTTATAGAAATCATTTACCATAGCCTTTAACTCCTCCGGATCATTAGTTATAACCCCTAGCGAGTTTTGCAATGCCTTGATCATATTCTTCTTACGCCGGATACCTGCACATAAGTGGAAAAACTTGGTGTTCCTATCACCCGATGTAAGCCACTGCACCCGTGATCTCTGCCTCCACATTATTTCCTCCCTGTGATACAGCTCCACAAGCTTCTCATTGATTTTAATCTCAACATGCGTTGGCGCAGTACGGCTTGCGTCCGCCCGAAGCTTTTCAAGTTCGTCCTTGAGCTATTTAATCTCCTTGCGAACACTCCCAAATGTGTATCTGTTCCATCGTCCCAAATCACGTGACACCGCTGCTAGCTTAGGTTTGAGCTCTTCCACCCTGCCGGCTGCTCCATGCACATCCCACGTTTCAGCTATCATGCTGTTCCAGGATTCATGGCCCTCCCACATGACTTCATACTTGAAGGAGCCTGTACTCTGCCTACACCTCTGATCCGTGTTCATCCTGGCCAAAATTGGGCTATGGTCTGATGTTGCAGCTACCAGATGGGTAAGATCAGCCAACGGAAAGCGTGCTTGCCACTCAGCCGACACTAGGGCTCTGTCAAGGCGTACCCGTGTGAAAGTTCCTCCCGTTACCTTCTTTTGAAAAGTCTATGGTATACCAGAACAGCCAATGTCCAGCAACATGCAAACATCAACAGCATCTCAGAAGGCTTGTATTTGCGCGTTGCTACGCTGCCCGACACCCACGTGCTCATCCGAGCGTAGCACTTCATTGAAATCACCAATACAGAGCCACGGGAGATTGCTCAAAGTACTGATGTTTTTCAGAGTATCTCAGGTGGGTTTGAGCTTCACCGTAAACTACAGTTAATCTCCAAGGAGCATCACCCAGTTTAAGGACCGAGCAGTCAAGATGATAATCAGAATAACCCAAAATCTCTATATTTATTGCATTGTTCCATAACAAACCGATACATCCACTCCTACCACGACTACTAACAGCATAACCATCATCATATCCAAGTGTTCCTGCTAAAGCTTCTACCCTAGAGCCTTCCAACTGGGTTTCTACGATACATAACAGGGCAGGGGCAAATTTCCTCACAAAATTCTCGAACCGTCGCGGCTTTGCCCACGCCACGACAGTTCCAGCAGAGAACACTCATTGGGCTCGATGGTGCCCGTCACTCGGGCCCGCCAACTTTGGTTCAATCTTGCTTAGCAACATGGACTTCACTGCTGAAACTGTCTCCGTCTCCGTCCCCACCTTTGCTCTCTTAGTTTCCTATGTAGAACTTGGGCTTAAAGGCACCGGTGGGGGTAGCAGTGCAAGCAACTTCCCTTGTGATCCCGCCGGGGATTGAGTATCCTTTGGGGTTGTCACCGGTCCCAGGTGCACAGATGGTTCGGACCCCCTCTTCCTAACTCTTTCAGCGTCCATCATCTCCAAGTCATGCTCACCGTAATCCTCTTCGGCCCCTTCATGCTGAGAACTTGAGCCTCCACCTCTCCTAGATCGTCCTCCTCTGCGACCCCCCTGCGTCCACGGCCGCCTCCTGGCCCGCTACCTTTCCTCATAAACCAATTTGCCCTGAGCTCCTTGAAGACAAGCGTCGATGGAGGGTGGATTCCCGTGCCATGTTCCTTATAGAGGTGGCCTGGCATGCCGCATACCGCACACCAATCCGGTAACTTCTCATACTTGACCTTGTAGATTTGCCTCTCGCCTCCTCTGATCATAGATACCGCGTTCTTGAGTGGCTTGGTGACGTTTATCCTGACCCACACACGGTAGAAGTTTCCCCTGAAATCATGCGATTGGGCCTCGGTAAAAAGAACCTCTCCCACCTTAGATGCAAGGGATGGAATCAAGTGGGCGTAGAGGAGCGGCACATCATGAATCTGGATCCATATCTCAATTGAGTCCAAACTGACCGTCGATGGCTTCGTCACCCCATCATATTCTTTGAGAATTACTGCGTCACCTTGGAAGTGCCACGGTCCCTCGTGCATGACCCTCTCCCAATCCCCTAGACAGGAAAATTGGATAGTGTAGAGGTTCTCCTCTAAGGGCTTGAACTTGGCTTCTTGTGCGAGATCCCCTGCCGCTCTCATATTCTTGAAAAACCAAAACTGACTATAGGGTTTATCGGAGTTGACCCTAGCGAGAGCAATCCAACGTGCCGCCGCTCGCGGGACGTCCTTCTCATCAAAGATCACGTCGTCTAGGTCTTCCTCCTTCAGCCCTAACTCTTCCATCATCCTTGCGATGTCGCTGATCCCCTCCGGAGTCTGGGATCCATCTGCCGCCATGTTTGAAACCCTAACCAGAGCTTGAAGATCGGGTTTTCTGCAGGAGCCCTATGCCCTCGTTCCTCCGGACGCAGCCCAGACCTCGGAGAGCCCCCCCCCCCGTAGTTGGGAGGAGAAGCTGCGGAGGAGTTGCGGGCAGGGAAGAAACAAGGCTCGATGGCGGCGAGAATCGCCCCCCGAGAAGCCCAAACCCTAACTAGAGGGAAAGATACTCGAGTCTGAAAACTATGGGTTCCAACCTGGTTCTTCGCCCCGGAGCGTAACTGAGAGCATCTCCAACAGCCGCGCTTCGCGCCACGCGCAAAAAACCTGTTTGCTGCACGTGCTTCGGCTGGTTTAGCACGGCCGCCAGCGCTGGCTCCAACAGCCGCGCTATAATGCAGCGCGCGCGCGCCGCTCCAGCAGCGCGCAAAAATACAGCGCGCGCGACTCGCTGGCATTTTGGACACAAACATTTCGGACACAAAATGAGTTTGAAACATTCATCAAAATGCAATGAACATGTGAAATTTGACACAAACAAGTTGATGAATAAAAGTTCATGCCCACAAGTTCAAAATCATGCCCACAAGTTCATCCAACCAAGTTGAAAATGCAAACTAAAGTTCAAGACACAAATGAAAGACACATCAATCATCTTCCTCGTCTTGGTCCTCATCTTCCGAAGACGATTCTTCCGCCTCCGAAGATGAATCTTCCTCCCTCACCTCATCACGCACCGCATCACGTGAAGCTTCGACGGTGTTGGCAAGATCTTCAACGGCATCTTCATGGGAATGTGTGTGAGGAGGCACATCGAAAGACATTCCACCCATGGACGGAGGTGCACCCATGCCTCCCATGAGAGAAGCAAAACTCATGCCTCCTGATACGTCTCCAACGTATCTATAATTTTTGATTGCTCCATGCTACTTTATCTACTGTTTTGGACTATATTGGGCTTTATTTTCCACTTTTATATTATTTTTGGGACTAACTTATTAACTGGAGGCCCAACCTAGAATTGCTATTTTTTGCCTATTTCAGTGTTTCGAAGAAACAGAATATCAAACGGAGTCCAAACGGAATGAAACCTTCGGGAACGTGATTTTCTCACCGAATGTGATCCAGGAGACTTGGACCCTGCTTCAAGGAACAACCGAGGCGGTCACGAGGGTGGGGGCACGTCCTCCCCCCTGGGCGCGCCCCCCTACCTCATGGGCCCCCTGTTCCTCCACCGACGTAGTCCTTCCTCCTATATATACCCCCCGACAGATCAAATACATAGCCAAAAACCTAATTCCACCGCCGCAACCTTCTGTATCCACGAGATCCCATCTTGGGGCCTGTTCCGGAGCTCCGCCGGAGGGGGCATCCACCACGGAGGGCTTCTACATCAACATCATAGCCTCTCCGATGAAGTGTGAGTAGTTTACCTCAGACCTTCGGGTCCATAGTTAGTAGCTAGATGGCTTCTTCTCTCTTTTTGGATCTCAATACAATGTTCTCCCCCTCTCTTGTGGAGATCTATTCGATGTAATCTTCTTTTTGCGGTGTATTTGTTGAGAACGATGAATTGTGGGTTTATGATCCAGCTTATCTATGAATAATATTTGAATCTTCTCTGAATTCTTTTATGTATGATTGGGTTATCTTTGCAAGTCTCTTCGAATTATCCGTTTGGTTTGGCCAACTAGATTGGTAGTTCTGGCAATGGGAGAAGTGTTTAGCTTTGGGTTCAATCTTGCGTTGTCCTTTCCCAGTGACAGTAGGGGCAGCAAGGCACGTATTGTATTGTTGCCATCGAGGATAACAAGATGTTTTTTACCATATTGCATGAATTTATCCCTCTACATCATGTCATCTTGCTTAAGGCGTTACTCTGTTTTTAACTTAATACTCTAGATGCATGCTGGATAGCGGTCGATGAGTGGAGTAATAGTAGTAGATGCAGAATCGTTTCGGTTTACTTGTCTCGGACGTGATGCCTATACACATGATCATACCTAGATATACTCATAACTATGCTCAATTTTATCAATTGCTCAACAGTAATTTGTTCACCCACCGTAGAATACTTATGCTCTTGAGAGAAGCCACTAGTGAAACCTATGGCCCCCGGGTCTATTCACATCATATCAATCTCCATTACTTTAATACTTGCTTTGTTTTTTACTTTGCCTTTTACTTTTCACTTTGCATCTCTATATCAAAAATACCAAAAATATTATTTATCATCTCTATCAGATCTCACTCTCGTAAGTGACCGTGAAGGGATTGACAACCCCTAATCGCGTTGGTTGCGAGTAGCTATCGTTTTGTGCAGGTACGAGGGACTCGTGCGTGATCTCCTACTGGATTGATACCTTGGTTCTAAAAAACTGAGGGAAATACTTACGCTACTTTACTGCATCATCCTCTCCTCTTCGGGGAAATCCAACGCAGTGCTCAAGAGGTAGCAAGAAGAATTTCTGGCGCCGTTGTCGGGGAGTTTGCGCAAAAGTCAACCATACCAAGTACCCATCACAATCCCTATCTCTCGCATTACATTATTTGCCTCTCGTTTTCCTCTCCCCCACTTCACCCTTGCGGTTTTATTCGCTCTCTCTTTCCCAATCTCCTCCTCTCTTTTTCGCTCGCTTTCTTCCGCCTTGCTTTTGTTTGCCGCTATGTCTGAAATTGGGGAGATTATCATCGATATGGACAATAATGATAACACGGAAAATCCCGAGGCTCCGGCCGATGAACCCCCTATTTTGCATACTAAAAAGTTTTGAATCGGTAGTGGTAACATCATTGGCAAAAGCGTTATTCAAGATTTCTTTACTTGTGTCGGTGCTTTACCTTCTTTGGGAGGTTCTATTCTTCATAGAATTAGTAGTTTTACGGATGCTATCGCTATGCTTGTAGTTGAACTTGAAAGACAATTTATGCATATGCATCCTTGCATACAAAGAATTTTCCTAGAATTCTTCAATATTGAGCATTCTTCTGTTAAGCGCGTTGTTACTATCTTCTTGGCTCATGAGTTTAGATATATCATAAGAGAGGCCAAATAAATCTTTGCGCACTATAGGATGGACGCCGGTCGTCCTTCCATAGAGGCGATCCTCTATATCAAGAGGAATTTAGGCGTTTTCAATCTTCGGACTACGTTGCTTTTAATGAAAACCTTAGAAAAAGGTTCCTATCAATGTCTTGGTTGATTGCGTTAATGAACTTAATAATGCTTTTGCTCTTCGGAACAATGAGCTAGGTTACTCTCTTGAGTATAGGCTCACAAAATTTTGCCAAAAGAATGCTTTTAGTGATGAAATAGTTGTGCACTATGAAGGGCCAAGCGAGGAACCCGTTCCTCCTGTGATTGATCTTGGGGACATCTGTCCCACTAAATTTAGCCCTTTTGATTACTTTTGCTTGGCTCAAAGAAAACTTGCCGCCGAACGTAGAGAATATGAGATGAGTCTTCAAGATCTATCTTATTATTATGGCACGCATTAGATCTATTCTTGCTTTTACGCCTAGCACTACACCACAACACTACATCCCTAACAGCTAGGTTGGTCGGGAATACAAGTTCCCCCAACAGAGAGTCGGTCGGGAAAGAGTATTGCCGACCGACACCGTCTGTTGGGGAAATTCCAGACGGGAAAACCCTTTCCCGACCGACATGTCTTTCCCGACCGACTGTTTGTCGGCTATGGTGTATCTTTCCCGACCAACAGTCTGTTGGGGTTGCCATGGACCTTTCCCGACCAACAGTCGGTTGGGATTGCCATGGGCCTTTGCCGACCGACTATCAGACAGGGTAATCTTTCCCGACCGACAATCGGATAGTGCAGCCAAGAGATTTCCCGACCAACTATCTGATAGGTTCTTCTTTCCCGACCAACATTCTATGGGGCCAAGCATTAGCATTTCCTGGCTGGTTGTGTGACAAGGTATATTTTGCCGACCAACATCTGTTAGCCCTCCCATAGCTGGATTTCACTTTACCAACAGAATGTCCATTAAGTTACATATTCGTAACTAACAGTGACATGCATCATCCAACAATACTGAACCAGAACCAAACAATAGTCACACACATTCATTAATTTTCACATATAAATAGTTCATTTGTTATGAATCAATGACCAGCCAAGTTTTCTATAAATAAACTAATGTAACTAATTAAATAGAGGAAACATGATAGTTCATTGCCTCGGAGCAAAAGTTCATCACTTTGTTTTCTGCAAAACAACATCTGCCTTGGCTCCTTGTAGTGGGCAACCACTACTCATCCTCGCGGCTTCCCAGCAAGATTGTTTCATCGCTCTCGCACTTGACATCAAAGCCTTCATTCTTCATCCCATTGGAGAACATTCTCCAGCTTGAACATCTGCAAATCAAAATACCTGATAAATATTCCGCACCAACTACAGAACATTATATTCTCTAAACCGCCTTCAACATCATTTCATACCAAAGCAACTGAAGGGAATTCATTACCACTGAGACAGGAAAAGGGGTACCTTTCTAGAAATTTTAGAAGGGCGCGTACCTTAGCTCACCTCTTTTGTGTTTCCTATATCCTGAGATACAATGTATCCTGGTCTATGTGCCCATGGGGGATAACTACCTACATGCCATTCCTACATAAATGAAAGGAGTAAGAAATCGGATGATTAAGAAAAAGTAGCAGCTGATTAAGAACAGGTAGCAGCGAAAGCATTTGCTAAGCATCTGCAACATGATAAAGGATATTTCAATTAGCATCATGAGGCTTGCACAGTACAGAAACCAACTACCATTGCAAACATTAGCACACAAGAAGCAAAAAAAAAAACATTACAAGCATAACCACACCAGTATAAAACAGAGCTCACTGGAATATAAGTAAAACTAAGAAGTTGGCATACACAGAAATAAATCTAAAAAGGGGAGATAAATCACACAGGAAGAAGTGAATATTTTCAAGAGACCCTAGAGAGAGAGAGAGAGAGTTCACCTTTTTCTGATTCACAAATACACAACACTTAGTTTTTTTGTTGTATCACTTGCTTTATGAACTAATAATCCATCTATATCTGTCATAGGAACTAAAGAATCATTTCTGTTGGGGTTTGCTACTACATATTGTGTTGCTAATGAAGGCCATTTGTATTTGGCATTTTCTTATATGAACATGGCAACAAAACTATCGCTAGCAGAATAGAAACTTGAGTAAATTCTCATTTCGAAGATATGGAAGTGATCATGTTCAGTGGTTCAAATTTTTAGTAAAAAAATGTGAAGAATAGTTTTGAAGTTGTTTCCATATTCACTTGCGGTGATGTACACCCAGAATTCAGCAAACAGCAGCATAGCAAGGTTGACAAGTAGCACACCAGCAAGATCAAACATAGTTCCACATCATTTCATTTTTCAGCTAGATATGATGCGCACTACAAAGCCAGAACCTAGAAGCTGCACATGGATTACAAAGTTTTTGTTATTTAGTGCACCAGTTGTTATAGTGGAGTTTCAATACAATAAATATCAAAATTACATAGTTATAGAAGTGTATTAATTAGCCATGCATAATAATACAAGTCCTTTAATTGGAAACACTCCAACGCTCACATGTAAACAAAGAAGCTTTGAAATCCATAAAGTGAGCGCTTCAGCAAGGACAACACCCACTAGCAACTACTCCCTCTGTCCCATAATGTAAGACGTTTTTTGACACTACACCAGTGCTAAAAACGTCTTACATTATGGGACGGAGGGAGTAATTGTTAATTTGGAATGTGAACATCAGTAAAACCATGATAGCAGAAAGGCCAAGAGCGACTAAGTAAATGATTTGGTCTTTTCACTGGACATGGAAACTGTACATAAAGACAAGGGAACATGGCAGAATACCATGCGACTAGATGAGAACAAAATAAAGTCTAGGAAGCTACTGTGCATTGGGTGATACAACATCGAATCAATTGTGCGACATTTTCATCAACCCGTGCATACTCCCTTAATCATAGTTGTAGAATAAGACCATATAATTTAAAAGAGTTCCCTTTAGATATCCCGTGTGAAATCTTACAGCACAATGGTTTGCATTAATGACAACTCCAACAAATATCTTAATATACATACATTGGAAAATTAACCACAGATAGTACATATAAAATATGTTGAGTATTACACTTCATAGGATTTCTGTACACCACTGGTCATGATCTTACAGTATGCACATATACCTCTTAATTTCTCTAATCACATAGTAATAAACTTGCAGTGGAAGGGATACTAAACAGAGTTTTTGGAGAAAATAGTGATGAAATCCACAATTAGTACTTCTGATAACATTAGATGAGAGAGAGAGAGACAGAGAGAGAGAGAGAGTAGTGCAGTTTTTATTTTGTTGCAAAGATGCATGTGCGAGTGTACTTGTCTAGTAAATTAATTCAAAAAATGACATAGTTCTTTTGATAACCTTGTACGCCACGCATTAACCCTTGGGGTGCTCACTCTTTGTCTCGATGTCAGCATTCTTCACAGGTTGATATAGTGTTCCCTTATTCATGAGTTAAGCTAGCACCACCTGCTCATTGGAACACATATACTCATAATGGTGGTCCCTTGTGATACAGAAAAAAAATTGTGGGGATATTGCTCAGATTCAGAAGGCATTGTATAGATTTTTTTGACTTATTTTTATTTATCATACTTTCTTACATGGAAACAATATATATGCGCATAGTATAAGTTATATGTACAAAGCATAATGAAAAGGTTCAAATAGCATAAGACTGTTATAATCAATATGCATGATTAAAGAAGCTTACGTTCGCCTATTTTTCTCATATCAAATTCATCAATAAAAGCTACAGAAAAGCTAACCTTGCCTGACCAAATACGGGTCAAATTTGGAAATTGTTCTGTTCATCCCATCCTCTCCTTGCTTTGGATGCCTCGTAACTATGCTCATACACATGCTAATAAATTAGCTCAAGTTAACCTATATTTTTTAAAGAACCAAGAGAACCATGCAACTAAGTGCTGCAAATACAGTACATACAAATGTTTTTCTTCATAAATAGTGGCAGATTATTGCTATTACCATTATCTTTTCTGAGAAGCACGACAAAGACATAAAATTTTACCGTATAACTTATTAACCTTACCGAGCATCATAATATGACCAACTGTGAGATTAATTATCTAATTCTATATATGCTTTTCCACATGTTTCAAATGCCTGAATCATTCCCCGAAAAAGAAGACGTCCTAAATCTTAGAGGCCACTATATAACATGTTTAGCTATCCAGATTGCCAGATCTGCAAAATCAATCAGTAGATGGTCAATCACTTACCACATGCAGTTTAATTGTCCCAGCTTAACATACGTACAACGGTGGAGGCAGCTCATCTGATTAGAGATCCGACTATGCCTAGGGCGGCGCATAGTCTGGCCCCTGCTGCATAGGGAGGCAGCGCCTGGATCTGATTAGAGAGCCACACATGGAGACACATGAGCACGTCTGCACGGGCGCAAGTGTAACAATCCCTGAAGGTAAAAGAACCAGCAGATATCATCTAAACAAACAAAATCAAAATTAGCAACCTCCAGGATGTAAACTAACCTGCAATAGTTCAAGTGGCAGCAGCCTTGTCCTAATAGAAATCTCGTACTTTCTTCTGCCATGCTCATCTAGGAGGATGGGACGAAAAAGGTGAAAGATGAACAGGTGATACTCTACTCAAGTCTCTCTTTTTGCAGGGAGGAACGGGAACCTGGGAGTCGAGGTAAGTGCCGGAGCTGATGACGCCGCTCGCCGGGATCCCAACCCTGAAAGCTTCCACGAGAGGTAAGCACTAGCGCCTCCAGGGAGCGCTCCGGCGCCCGCCCTGTCTCCCCCGTCTGCAGTGGGTTAAGCCCCGTCGCTCCCGGGATCTGCAGCAAATTAAGCCCCAGATCTGCCCGGCGGCCGCCGTGATGACGACGAGGTGAGGAGAGAGACCCGGTTGAGCAGAGGGTTTGAGCGTGTGGGGGCAGCAAGCCAGC
>NC_041387.1:52273557-52323767 GCF_002162155.2 Triticum dicoccoides
CGCCGGGTGGAGAGGCCGGCGGCGGGTGCCCATGGCGGCGCGCGTGGGGAATGAGAAAGGGACTAGGGATTTGCCTCTCCCGTGCGTGCTGAGTAATGTGTTGTGGGGAAACATTTCGCGGGCTTTGGGCCAAAAGGGGGCGCTAAAATTTCTATACGCGCGCGCTGGCCCATTTCCCGCAGGCCGTTGGTCGGGGTTATTTCCCGACCGATGTATGGATGGGCATTAGAGCTTTCCCGACCCATCGTCTGACAATAATTGTGCTAACATTCCCGACCGACTATCCGTTTCTGTTTACAAGTTTTCCCAACCGATTGTTCGTTACACGTTTTTCCATTCAACAGTCGGTCGGCGAAAATGACTTTTCTCAACACACGTCTGTAGGTAATGTAGTGTCATGGTGTAGTGTAGCTAGGGGCGTTAAACGATAGCGCTTATTGGGAGGCAACCCAATTTTATTTTTTGTTTTTTGTTTTTTATTATGTTTAGGAATAAATAATCCATCTAGCCTTTGGTTAGATGTGGTTTTATGTTTTAGTTAGTGTTTGTGCCAAGTAGAACCTATAGGATAACCTACGATGATAGTTGATTTGATTCTGCTGAAAAACAGAAACTTTGCGCTCACGAGAACAAATTTAATAAATCCCAGAAACGTGCTTTTGCATTGATTCTTTTTGCTGATGATCAATAAACAAATTTTCCAGTACGCCCTATTTTGGTAGAATTTTTAGAGTTCCAGAAATTTGCGTTAGTTACATATTGCTACAGACTGTTCTGTTTTTGACAGATTCTATTTTTCGTGTGTTGTTTGCTTATTTCAATGAATCTATGGCTAATAAATTAGTTTATAAACCATAAGGAAGTTGGAATACAGTAGGTTTAACACCAATATAAATAAAGAATGAGTTCATCACAGTATCTTAAAGTAGTCTTTTGTTTTCTTTCACTAACGGAGCTCACGAGATTTCTATTGAGTTTTGTGTTGTGAAGTTTCAAGTTTTGGGTGAATTCTTTTGATGGATTATGGAACAAGGAGTGGCAAGAGCCTAAGCTTGGGAATGCCCATGGCGCCCCCAAGATAATCCAAGGACACCAAAAAGTCAAAGCTTGGGAATGCCCCTGAAGGCATCCCCTCTTTCGTCCACTTCCATCGGTAATTTACTTGGAGCTATATTTTTATTCACCACATGTTATGTGTTTTGCTTAGAGCGTCTTGTATTATTTGCGTCTTTGCTTGTTGGTTTACCATAATCATCCTTGCTGTACACACCTTTTTGGAGAAACCTATTTGATTGGAATTTGCTAAATACTCTATATGCTTCAATTATATCTTTTGAGCTTGATAGTTTTGCTCATAATGCTTCACTTATACCTTTTGAGCGTGATAATTTTTGCTCTAGTGCCTCACTTAGATCTTTTAGATCACGGTGGGGGATTTGTTTTAAAGAAACTATTGATCTCTCATGCTTCACTTAGATTATTTTTGAGAGTCGTTAATAGCATGGTAATTTGCTTAATATTAATATACTTGGTATTCAAGATATGTGAAACTTTCTTTTGAGTACGTTGAATACCAAGATAAGTTTGATGCTTGATAATTGTTTTGAGATATGGAGGTGATAATATCAAAGCAATGCTAGTTGGGGTGATTATGAATTTAAAGAATGCTTGTGTTGAAGTTTGTGATTCCTGTAGCATGCACGCATGGTGAACCGCTTTGTGATGAAGTTGGAGCATAATTTTATTTATTGATTGTCTTCCTTATGAGTGGCGGTCGGGGACGAGCGATGATCTTTTCCTACCAATCTATCCCCCTAGGAGCATGTGTGTAGTGCTTTGGCTTTTGATGACTTCTAAATTTTTGCAACAAGTGCATGAGTTCTTTTGATTAATGTTGAGTCCATGGATTATACGCACCCTTTCACCCTTCCACCATTGCTAGCCTCTCTAATACCGAGCACTTTTCATCGGTATCATACACCCAACGTATACCTTCCTCAAAACATCCACCATACCTACCTATCATGGTATTTTCATAGCCATTCTGAGATATATTGCCATGCAACTTTCCACCATTCCGTTCATATGACACACATTACTTTTGTCATATTGTTTTTTGCATGAACATGTAGTTGACATTGTATTTGTGGCAAAGCCACCATTCATAATTCTTTCATACATGTCACTCTTGATTCATTGCATATCCCGGTACACCGCCGGAGGCATTCATATAGAGTCATACCTTGTTCTAGTTTCCGAACAAAAAAATAAAATAAAAAAAAGAGGCCATAAAAAAGGGAAAGGCCCAAATAAAAAAAATATGAGAGAAAAAGAGAGAAGGGACAATGCTACTATCCTTTTACCACACTTGTGCTTCAAAGTAGCACCATGATCTTCATGATAGAGAGTCTCATATGTTGTCACTTTCATATACTAGTGGGAATTTTTCATTATGGAACTTGGCTTGTATATTTCAATGATGGGCTTCCTCAAAAGTGCCCTAGGTCTTCGTGAGCAAGGAAGTTGGATGCACACCCACTTAGTTTCTTTTGTTGAGCTTTCATATATTTATAGCTCTAGTGCATCCGTTGCATGGCAATCCCTACTCACTCACATTGATATCTATTAATGGGCATCTCCATAGCCCGTTGATATGCCTATTGATGTGAGACTATCTTCTCCTTTTTGTCTTCTTCACAACCACCATTTTATTCCACATATAGTGTTATGTCCATGGCTCACGCTCATGTATTGCGTGAAAGTTGAAAGAGTTTGAGATTACTAAAGTATGAAACAATTGCTTGGCTTATCATCGGGGTTGTGCATGATTAAATACTTTATGTGATGAAGATATAGCTTAGCCAGACTATATGATTTTCTAGGGATAACTTTCTTTAGCCATGCTTTTTTGAGAAGACATGATTGCTTTGATTAGTATGCTTGATGTATTATTACTTTTATGTCAATATGAACTTTTGTCTTGAATCTTTCGGATTTAAATATTCATACTACAATTAAGAAGATTTACATTGAAATTATGCCAAAGCATCACTCCGCATCAAAAATTCTTTTTTATCATTTACCTACTCGAGGACGAGCAGGAATTAAGCTTGGGGATGCCTGATACGTCTCCAACGTATCTATAATTTTTGATTGCTCCATGCTACTTTATCTACTGTTTTGGACTATATTGGGCTTTATTTTCCACTTTTATATTATTTTTGGGACTAACCTATTAACCGGAGGCCCCCAGAATTGTTGTTTTTTGCCTATTTCAGTGTTTCGAAGAAACAGAATATCAAACGGAGTCCAAACGGAATGAAACCTTCGGGAACGTGATTTTCTCACCGAACATGATCCAGGAGACTTGGACCCTGCTCCAAGGAACAACCGAGGCGGTCACGAGGGTGGGGGCGCGCCCTCCCCTGGGCGCGCCCCCCTACCTCGCGGGCCCCTGTTGCTCCACCGACATACTCCTTCCTCCTATATATACCTACATACCCCCGACAGATCAAATACGGAGCCAAAAACCTAATTCCACCGCCGCAACCTTCTATATCCATGGGATCCCATCTTGGGGCCTGTTCCGGAGCTCCGCCGGAGGGGGCATCCACCACGGAGGGCTTCTACATCAACACCATAGCCTCTTCGATGAAGTGTGAGTAGTTTACCTCAGACCTTCGGATCCATAGTTAGTAGGTAGATGGCTTCTTCTCTCTTTTTGGATCTCAATACAATGTTTCCCCCTCTCTTGTGGAGATCTATTCGATGTAATCTTCTTTTTGCAGTGTGTTTGTTGAGACCGATGAATTGTGGGTTTATGATCCAGCTTATCTATGAATAATATTTGAATCTTTTCTGAATTATTTTATGTATGATTGAGTTATCTTTGCAAGTCTCTTCGAATTATCCATTTGGTTTGGCCAACTAGATTGGTAGTTCTGGCAATGGGAGAAGTGTTTAGCTTTGGGTTCAATCTTGCGGTGTCCTTTCCCAGTGACAGTAGGGACAGCAAGGCACGTATTGTATTGTTGCCATCAAGGATAACAAGATGGGGTTTTTATCATATTGCATGAATTTATCCCTCTACATCATGTCATCTTGCTTAAGGCGTTACTCTGTTTTTAACTTAATACTCTAGATGCATCCTGGATAGCGGTCAATGAGTGGAGTAATAGTAGTAGATGCAGAATCGTTTCGGTTTACTTGTCTCGGACGTGATGCCTATACACATGATCATACCTAGATATACTCATAACTATGCTCAATTCTATCAATTGCTCAACAATAATTTGTTCACCCACTGTAGAATACTTATGCTCTTGAGAGAAGCCACTAGTGAAACCTATGGCCCCCGGGTCTATTCACATCATATCAATCTCCATTACTTTAATACTTGCTTTGTTTTTACTTTGCCTTTTACTTTTCACTTTGCATCTCTATATCAAAAATACCAAAAATATTATTTACCATCTCTTTCAGATCTCACTCTCGTAAGTGACCGTGAAGGGTTTGACAACCCCTAATCGCGTTGGTTGCGAGTAGCTATCGTTTTGTGCAGGTACGAGGGACTCGTGCGTGATCTCCTACTGGATTGATACCTTGGTTCCTAAAAACTGAGGGAAATACTTATGCTACTTTACTGCATCATCCTCTCCTCTTTGGGGAAATCCAACGTAGTGCTCAAGAGGTAGCACCTCCCATGGCAGCCATAGCGTCGGATGGTGCTCCAAAGCCACCCATGCCTCCCATGGCAATCGTAGGTGCACCCATGCCTCCCATGGCTTCGAAGCCACCCATGCCACCCATGCCGCCAAGGCCACCGCCACCCATGCCGCCAAGGCCATCGCCACCCATTGCGCGGATCATGGCTCTTTTTTGGATCAAGACTTCTTCATGGGCAAGGTTGACATATTCCTTTTGCGCATCATTGAACAAAGATGTGTCCAAGAAGAACAAGTGCTTCTCCCATTCCAACAACTTAGCTCGTTCCTCCATGCCCACCTTCCTCTGCTCCAATGCCACTTTCCTCTCCTCGGCGGCCACCCTCCTCTCCTCGGCCGCGCCATCTTGGTTCCTTGCCATTTTCCTCACCTCGTTGGCTTCTTTTCTTGCCTTCACAATAGCTTCCATAGCATTTTTTAGCTCATCATCTCCTTTCCTCTTCTTCTTTTCGGTTTTGTCTTTCTTGCACCCATCCGGTCGTTTTGGCTTCGAGTATGAAACCGAGTTGGGTGTGGGGCTTCTCTTGCCATCATCACTTGATGCATCATCCTCTTCCTCCTCCTCATCATCATTCAACTCAATTGTTTGCTTGCGTTTGTTGCTCAAATGCAAATCATCCAAACCATCACGCTTCTTCCATTTCTCATCATCCTTCAACACTTCATAGCAATGAGGCAATGTGAAGATCCTTCCTTTATTGATCTTCCCCTTCTTGGTTGTCCTCGTCTCTTCTTTGAACAAGTTTTGTGCAATGTTGTATTACAAGAAAAACAAAACAAGTTAGCACTTCGGACACCAAAAACAAGTATGATGAACATGTATGAGATGCCACTTACTCTATCATCCTCATTTGTTCCACTTGGGTTAATCTTGTCAACTGCCTTTTGTGCGGCCGCCCACTTTTGACAATCCGAGTTGATTGTTGACCATCGGGACCGAAGTGATCTCTCGGAGCGGTCAATTCCACTCACGTTGTTAGCATCAAAGTGTTCTTTCATTCGCCCCCAATTAGCATCTCTACTTTGATCACCTCCAACGGATGGATCCCTCGACACTTGCAACCAAGTATTGCATAGTAACTTGTCATCGTTGGTGGTGTAATTGCCCGCTCTTCCTTTCGACGCGTCGACAATGCCCTCACCCTCCTCGTCCACCTCAAACTCACGGTCTTCGAAATGGATGTCATTGGTTTGAGACCGATGCGAATTGTTGGACCCAACACCCATAGTTGACATGTATGCATCATCATTGAGACTACAAAGTTTTTTGAACAATGCAAATAAGCTATCTATATGATGATGCATTGAAAAAATAACAAAAAAAATAAAAGATGGATTTTTTTTACCTTGGGGGCATTTCGTCAAACACATGGTGCGCGTCGGTGGCCGGCTCAACGAGTGAGCTCGCCGGAGCTATAGCCGCCGCGCCCGTCAAACGCCCTGCAAGCTTCTTTCCCCTCGCCTTCGAGCTGCCGGAGCCGTCCGCCGCCTTGTTCTTCTTCGCGGATGTCTTGCCCTTCTCCGGCCGCGCCGCATTGGGGAGCTTCGAGGGTGCGGCGGCGGCACGGGACGGCGCCGGCGCGACGCCCCCCGTCAACGTGGTCATCTGCGGCGGCAAGAAGAGGCTGCGCGCGAGGCCGACGCTCGGCGGAGCTCCGGCGATGGCGACGCCAACGCTCCCCGCGCTAGGGTTTCCGACGGCGGCGGGGAGGGGGGGAGGGGTCGCGGCTGTACAATGGGGTGAGCGGGGTGCCGACGCGTGCGTCCATGGCGAAGTTCGCCGGCGCCAGCACGCGCGGGTCGTAGGAGGCGGAGAGGAGAGAGTGCGGCGCGAGCGCTCGAATGTGCGGCGCGCGGAAGCGGGCGCCCCAAATACACCGCACGGGATAGCGTATTCGACCGCGCGCTCAACTCATTATAGCGCGCACGCGGTTTTTGCGCGTCCGCTGAAGCGACCCGCCGCGTTGCGCGCGCTAAAACGGCCTAATTTGCGGCGCGACGCTAATTTAGCGCGGCTGGTGGAGATTCTCTGAGAAAAAAAAATCCCCATCGAGGGGTCGAGGCGTCGAGCTAAACCTACTCGTTCCCGAGCGGCCGAGCTCTCCACCGCCGCCGCCGCCGCCACCGGCTGCCAACCACCGCCTCGTCTCCCTCACACCTCGTCGGCCTACGCCCTCTCCCTCTCCCCCTACCCCTCCCCTCACAGATCAGTGCGCCCCCTCCTCCTCCAGCTCGCTTCCTCGCCCCCTCCTCGACGTCCTCGTCGGGTGCGCCGTGCATCACCCGGCTGGCGCGCGCCGGGGCCAGCATCGCGCCGGCTGACCCAGCCGTCTATCGCAGCCCCGTCATCGTCACACACCCGGGCGAGGGGCAACAGCGCGGCCTGGAGGATCAGATCCTCCTACGGCGCAGCAGGGCGACGACACCTCCACCTCCTACATCGGCGCTTCCTAAGTCAAGTTCGTCGAGGCCGGCAGCGCCCGCGCCGTCCCGCTCATCTACAAGGCTACAATGAGCCCGCGAGCGCCTCCTCAAGGTCACTTCCTCCAAATCCCCCTCCCCCCTCCCTTCGTCTCTCATTTTACTCCAGAAATTCCTGTTCTTTGGAAGTCAACCCGAAGTAGATCTCGGTGGTATCTTGATTATTCAGTGCAGTAGACCACTTTGTAAATGACTCCCTCCGTAAAGAAATATAAGAGCGTTTAGATAACTAAAATAGTGATCTAAACGCTTTTATATTTGTTTACAGAGGGAGTACAAACTAAGGTACATGGGTTGCTGTTCATGAACAACACAAGTAGCAGGCATTTGGTTAATGTTCATGGGTTGCTGTTTCAAGAACAGAGAATTGCTATTAGTTGCTTCTGCTTGATTAGGATTTGGAGTTACTGTAATTAACATGTTAGTATGGCACTAAACGCATGAATTTTACAATCTACTGGACATCCTTTGCAAATTCCTGTAATAGTGAAGAAATAGAACCATAGGCTGAATGAAATTTTAACTGTCAAGTGCATTCTTGTTCTGATTGTACATATACTGATACTTTACATGTATAGGTGGGGAACTGATCTAGAACCATAGGCTACAACCTTAGTTTCTAGAATCGGTTAGTTTGGTTTTGGTGAATCTGTCATATGGTATAGTTTGGGCTGGGCGCCAATGCCAATTACGTGGGTTCAGTTTGGTTTGGTTTCTGAAATGTCAGCACGTGGGTTCAGTTCAGGTTTGGTTCGGTTGCCCACCCACTCTCAGATTTACTCCTACCCTAATTAAAATGAAAAAACCTAATTCCAACCCCTTTTTACGCCGCCTTCTCCAACGCTTCCCCCCGCCGCCGCCTTCTCCAACCCTTCCCGCCTGGCCGCCGCCTTCTGCCAACGCTTCCCCAGCCCGCCCCTACGCCACCGCCTTATTTCACACGCTTCCACCGGCATCCGGCTATTCGCTTTGGAGTTATCCCCGGTTCCTACCCTTTTGCGCGAGATCCTGTGATACATGGAGAGCAAGTGCCAGATCTAGATCTGGCCATAGCTTTCTTGAAAATAACCATTTGCGAGCGCAAAGAGGGAACCAAGGTCCAATGTCCACCGATTGCTTTGAGTGAATGGGCTTGTCCTCTCATGTTAGGTTTTGGCAGCGCGGGCTTCAAGTGGCCTTGTACGGTGGGCCTGATGATGTAAGTTACTTCGTGTTTCACTTCTACTTTGCTCCATAGTGGATTCTTTTGGGACATATCCGTCCCATGAATGATGGAGTACTATTTTTTTTTGTCACTCAAAAACATAAATTATCTCTTGTCGAAAAAAAGCTACTCTTTCCGCTGGCCGGCGGAGTTGTCGAGTCGGTCTGGAACCGGCAGTCGGATCCGTTTTCATGTCAAACAGCAGATTACCTGCCTGGTGTCCGGATCTTTCCGAGTTGTCGACCGCCTGGTGTCCTGGTCGGTTTGGGAACCGGTAGTCCGATATGTTCTCATGTCTATCGACAGAGCACCTACCTGATTGTGCTCAATATATATGCACGCACATCGATATCTATAGACATAGTTTCTCACCCAGATTAACATTGTCTTGTTGGTGCATTTAGGACGCAACGAAGGCTGTGATGGCTGTGAGCTTGAAAACAATCCCAGAAATACAGAAGGTATACAAGCGGAGAGTGCGCCGGCAGGTCCCTGTGATACCTGACGAGATTGTCTTTGAGATTCTTGTCCGGCTGCCTGTTAAAGCTATCATAAGGTTCAAGTCCGTCAACAAGACTTGGCATGCTATCATCTCTCATCCATGCTTCATCGGTTCACATCTCCAACAATCTGCCAAGAACCAAGAACGTAAGCCTTCCTTCCTCATCACCCCACATATCCTGGACAAGGTGATCGATAGCGAGGCCTGGCCGACCACCTTTTCCAACTACATCCCCTTCTACTCATGGCAAGAGGGCCAGGACAATGCGTGCCTTGTTCACTCAACAACCTTCCGTGGCGAGTTTGGGTCAGTTCACAACATGGTGCACTGCGACGGGCTTGTAGTGCTCCCGACCAACACCAAGGTGTTTGTCTTCAACCCAGCAATACATGATGTCCTTAAGCTGCGTAATGGCCAAAAGGATGAGTGGCAATTCCCGACTGTCAGTTTGGGCTTTGACCCACGCACGAGCAAGTACAAGGTTGCTCGCTTCTTTTACCGTTCAATAAATTTTTCTACAAGGACTTATAGTGTGGGAATGGAAATCTTTACTATCGGTGGTGATGATAACTCCTGGCGGAGTGTTGCGGAGGATCCACCGTTGCCAATTGAGCCGGGGACTGTCACACACTTTAAGGGCTCTTTGTATTTGCTTGTATGGGATGAACTCGTTGAAAGGTGCCCACAAGGTGTTCTTCGCTTCAGTTTAGAAGATGAAACATTTAGTTTCATATGCCATCCTCAACTTCAGTCATGCAAAGGGGAGCAGCTCAACTTTATTGAGCTAGGTGGAGAACTATGCCTAGCTCAATGCCTTGATGGGAAACAAGTAATATGGATGCTGCACTCTGTTGACGGTCATGAATGGATTCAACACCGTGTTATTATCTTACCTAAGCCAGAGCTGTACAAAACTTTATCGGTCCTTCCTAAAGATGTTTTGCTTATTCGCAGTGGTAATTGTCTTTACCACTATGCTGATGCCCGTCGAGATGCAAGGGAAGTGGGTCGTCTGGATCAGCTGAGGTATAAGAATCCTAGAGTTGGGTCCTTTGATTATGTTGGTCAGGATATCTTCATCTTCGACATGTTTTCATACACGGAGAGTCTTCATCCAGTGACAAAGCAAGGCAAACAGAGAATCTATAAGGATGGAGATGAAGCATTAGATGGATGATGAAAAGCATTCGAGAGAAGCCATCTTAATTACTATCAGTTTAGTTTGTCTTTTATCATTGTAACCGCAGGCCATACGGGGCCATACATGTACCGTTTGTTTACCTGCCTGAACAATGAACCAGTTATTCTATCTGCTCGTCGTTTTTTTCTCCTTCCGATATATGCTAGGTAGGTTTATTAGGCCCCTTTTATTTTGGTGTAAAGTATGACCAAAAGTTTTAACCAACGAAATGTAAACTATATGTCACAGGAATTATATTGTTAAAAAATTCTTTCAAATACAAATCCATTAATCTATTATTTTAAAATATATACTACCTATTTTAGTAGTCTATATAGTTGAGTTGGTCAAAGTCTAGCTCAAAATACAAAGGGGCGCAATAAACCTGGACGGAGGTAGTAGCGTATAATCTTTTGTGTTATGGGAAACGTTTTCATGACAGACCGGTTGGTCACATGCGGGCTGTGCGTTTTGCTTTGATCATCATTGTAGTTTTTATTTATCGCTCAAAGTCTTTTGCTTCGATCATTGTAGTTTTTATTTATCGCTCAAAGTCTAGCCCAAAATACAAAGGAGCGCAATACACCCGGACGGAGGTAGTAGCATATAGTCTTTTTCGTTATGGAAAAAACGACGGACAGGCCAGTCACATGCAGGCTGTGCATTTCGCTTTGATCGTGCTGACACATTGTAGTTTTTTTATCGTCTTCTTCCACAACACATCTTAGCCTTATCTGCTCCCCATGATTTCTTGCTGCCGGTCCGTCATGGCTTCCGCTGGCGAGCTTCGCCACCGAATGGACCTCTCCTATACCCCTCTTTTTTCTCTTTCTTTCCGGTGACCTCTTCCTCCCACCTACCTCAAATTTCATGTTGTTGTCCCCGCTCCTAACAACCAAGGGCGGGTCCACCTAAGGTCATTGGTATAGGATGTACACCCAAATATTTTGGCAACAAAACTCTATATATGGTATATACTCCCTCCATTTTTCACAAATAGTGCATCCGTGTTTTCTGAGATCAAGTTTGACCGTAAATTTAACCAACGCGACCGACTGCGGCGGGAGCAAAAATTATATCACAGAATTCGTATCGAAAATATGAATTCTGTGATATGATTTTTGCTCCCGCCTCAATCGGTCGCGTTGGTCAAATTTATGGTCAAATTTAAATCTCGGGAAGCACATACCCACTACATTGTGGAAGGGAGAGAGTATTAGTTATATGTGTGTTAACCATGGTGTAGTTTAAGCAATGAACATCACATTCATTTGCAAGCCTTGTGCACCTCGTCCAACGAGAGCATCTCGTTCTGGCACACTTGCGCACGACCCAATTGGCCCAGCGTGAGTAGCTTGATCCCCCGGTTCCCAGTTACCATATCTACTAGATCGGGATCGCGCCTTGAGGTAAGGGTGCCGGTCTCAATATTTTGGTCAAAACAGATAATGCTAAGTTAGTAGGAATCCAGATTTAGCATATGCATTCGTACATATAACAATAAAGTGAAGAAAAAACATTCAATTGTTAGAGGAGCGAGCATAGTGGTGCTCGATATCGGCATGAGATCATAAGGAGGAATCGATTTCGGTGTGTTTAGAAGACCACAAAAGATAGCCACTCGACATGAAGTTCAATACCAAAAGTGCAACCACTCGACATGAAATTCGATACCAAAAGTGTGATAATAGGAGAGGGAGTAATACGAGCAAATAAAGGAGAGACAACTGCCGAGCCATAGCTACTAAGCACACTAATAGGTGGCTTCATTATTCAATTGCCTTGTCGATAAACTTTGTAGGCGCCACCACACGATCCTGATGCAAACAAATCGTGAGGTATATACGGCATATCATAATTTCTATATAGATAATGCACTTGTGATTTTGTAACTTACCCTCTTTTTAAAACCTATGGATGGTGAGTGTGTCCCCCCTGTCAATCTCAAAGTCAAAGACGCATATGTGAAACTCTTTGAGCCTTGATGCCTTGGCAAAGTCTGGCCAATTCTTTGATAAGGTGGCCCTCTTGTCTGTACCCATTATCATCCGGACGTGTCTCATAACACCCTCAGTGCTGAGTTTGACTGTGATGTCCTTGTCTGGCTCGCATTTAGATGGTCCATTAGATGTAGCTCTGTGGAGTGACAATATATGTACTAGAAAAAAAAAGTGCATTGGTCACAGTTGGGTACTACGATTTGTCAGAAGTAGGGTTTTTAAGATCCATACCATCCTCTGTCCAGGAGCGACGAATGTCTTGTTCATCTTGCAAACATATTACTTGACGAGAGGGTCGGTCGAACCAACGTAACGCTCAAGTCGTTTGATCTCGCACGGGGAATGTCCAATTCACTTGCATAGACACACTCATATCTGAAGATGTCAAAACTACCCAGATGTGGTCCTACATAATAGCATTTGATCTTTAGCCCATGGTTAGAAAACCATCTGTACACATGATAAATTGAGATGAGCTTGTTACCCCATGTCACAGTCCTATCACATAGACACGGTCCATCACACGTAGCCTGAACCTTTCTCTTCTTAGTGTAGTGGTGTTTCTCTTAATATTCGATAACAGAAAAAAAATGGGAGGAGGGATCCTTCGGTGTCGGTGTGTGGTTGCCGCGGCCTGAGCGGCTCGAGTTGATCTGAGGCGGAGGGAGAGAAGGAGAGTGTAGGGGCGCCGACGGTTGGTAGAGGGTAGACGCCGGGGCCGGGGAAGACAAGATCGCCGCCGTTGGGGTTGGGATTGGGGGAGAGGGAGGCGGCGACTGAGTTGAGTGGGAGAGGAGGAAAACCTCACTCGTTTGGATGGGCTTGGGTCGTGGGTACGTTTGGTGTGTGTGCGTGGGGGTTTTCAGTTCCGTGGTGGTTTGAACAAAATGTAGTACTCCCTCCGTCCCAAAATTCTTGTCTTAGATTTGTCTATATACGGATGTATCTATTCACATTTTAGTGTTAGATACATCCGTATCTAGATAAATCCAAGACAAAAATTTTGGGACGGAGGGAGTACTATCTCGAAGAGCCGGGCGGGACACACGCCAAATATCTTGGCGCGAGAATTGAGAGTCACGGTGGGTGTTTGAGGGTTATGAGCGGGAGGGCAAAGTATTTCGAAAGAAGCGCCGGTGTGGGCGGTTTGGACCTGAGCAATAATTTGGCCTGCCTTCTTCTCATTGGTCAATCAGGCCCTCCCATGGATTGCCCCCATGGAATCGATCTCAGCCGCCCATCGTTTCTAGATCCGACGGCACAGACATCACTTCACGCGGATCACGCCCAGTAAAACCTATCAAACTTTCCCAACCACTCCGGTGTAAATTTCTTTCTGGGGTATCATAGATTTGATGAAAAGAAATTTAGAAAACAAGTCTACTATAAATACATGAAACTAAAAAAATGTGAAAATGATTTTTTGGTAATGGCAGCTTTTAGAATTCTTTTTCGCGGTTGTTGGTCTCGTACTCTCTTACGTCCTGTGATGGTGGATCTTGTTTGTGTTGTTTCAGTACTTTGTTGTGTGGCTTTATTTATAAAATCAGGCATATATGCCTCTTCTCTACAAAAAATAGAAATTATTTTTTGCCATGTGACCAAGGGGTTGCCATTTAGGAGTAGTGCTTATTTTCTTTCATATCAAATTTTTTAGGCGTGCCTTTCATCTAACTAGACCTTGACTCGACAATACCCCAACAACAACGAGCTTGCCCACACGGACATCCTGGCGCGCTCCCGAGTTGATTGGTGCTCAACGAGCTTCATGAGGCCCGGTCTTCTACGGGTCCTGCGGACCTCCTGGCGCCGTCCCTCCTTAGGCACATGGCTACCTGACGCCCTACGTCTTTGGTGGACCTCCCGACGCCATTGTCACAAAGCTTCGTTTGCTTGTCGTCATGTTCGGTGTAGCTTCACACCACCATGCACTTCATTTGAAAGCCCCAAGCTCGCCACCTCTTCTATTGTTCATTGTTTCTGAGATAGCTCACCGCTCATGTCAAGTTGTAAGCTCGCCACCTCTTAGGTAGCACCTACAGCTATGAATCAGGGTTAGTGGCAATGACATGCACCGGGGACAAAGCTTATCCGAGAGACTGTGTGCACCGGGGCCAAGGATTGGGCATTTGGACGAAAATAGATCGGGCAAGGTAATTATTCTTGTAAGCTGGCCCGTGAAGCACTAGATTATTCACGAGGCCTTCTTGTGAAATTTTCATGTAACAAGCATGAATTTACAAGACCAATAGAACATCCTCCGTTCCTCAATATAAGGTGTATTATTTTTTCAAAAAATCAAACTTCTCTAAGTTTGACCAAGTTTATAGACAAAAATATCATTATCTAGAATACCAAATCATTATGACTAGATTCATCATCAACTATATTTTTACATTTTATATATTTAATATTATAAATCTTTATATATTTTGCTGTAAAGTTGGTCGAACATACACAACATTTGACTTTTTGAAAAACTAATACACCTTATATTTAGAAACCGAGGGAGTAAAGAGCAAGGGAATCATGGACGGGTCTTCCCTAGCTAGGGACAAATGTGGCAATGGTCAAGCTTAATTGTCACCTATTACTAAAAATTTAGGCATGATTAGACAGTCATGCCTTAGATAGTCAATGTCATCATCGTTGTCAAAGAGACATGCATGTAGTGAGAGAGATTATCACATGTGGCTATTCGACACATGCCGAGTCAATTCCTTGAGTGTCGATCCTAAACGCCCGCTCCGCGCGCATGAAAACAAAAAGATTTTGCATGGTGGAACGAAAAGCCTAACATATGGTTTGAATCATGCATGCATGCATGCATGGTTGAATGTAACGATTCATCAGCGAGCGAGCGAGAGATCTGGATTTGGAAGAAGAAGAAGACGAAAAGAAAAATAAACCAACTTGTGTTGCATGCATGCATAATGGCCGGGGTAACCACAAATTACGGAACGTGCACGCCCGGTCATCAAGGAATGAAGAGCACACTTCTTTCTTTCTTTCTTTCTTTCTTTCGGTCAAGGGGGAATTGGACTCAAGTCATCAAGATTGAATTTCAATAGGCTATTCTTTTAGGTCGAAATGTCTACGAAATAGCCACGAACATTACAAGTTATGGAAATATTTCAAAAAGCATGTGTGAAGGGAATTCTACAGGATTAGATATATACGAGGACTCGCCGTCTTCCATGGCCACCCCCTCTTGTGAGTCGCCCCATACGTCATTCCGATCCAGGCTCTAAAGTCATTGCCGCCCTCGACAACTCATTTCTTTGAAATTTTGCACGAGCTTTTGCCTCAACTAACTCAAAAAGATATCGGCGAGGTTTTACAAGGTTTATTTATTTTTGCCAAAAGTATAACCATGAATCTGTGCTCACGGCGCATGCTATGATATATGATGCCAAAATGATTGAAACGAGGTGATTTCCCCGCGCCTTGCGGCGGAATCTGAAGATTAATTTCGGATGTATTATGTGTGTAGAAGATCTCAATCAAGAACTGCTATGTTTAATGTAAGGTGTTTCACACTTGCACCATGGGTGAATAAAGAGTATGCATGTGGTTTGCATGGTGTTGCAAAATAGTGTTAGTGGATGCTGACATCACACACTTGGTGAGTGGAAAGCCGCATGCTGAGAGGATTAGGCTTAGTGGGTATCAACTATTTAAGAAAACAGTAGATATCACCATAAACACCGATAAAATGCAAAACAATTAAATCAATCATACTCAGGTCGCTTGGTCAGCGGAAATGTAAAAGGAGACTACTAGGGTATGATCATAACGACACCGCCAAAAGAATGAAATATT
Organism: Triticum dicoccoides; assembly: GCF_002162155.2. Classification (NCBI taxonomy): domain Eukaryota; kingdom Viridiplantae; phylum Streptophyta; class Magnoliopsida; order Poales; family Poaceae; genus Triticum; species Triticum dicoccoides. The sequence goes on from NC_041387.1 coordinate 52,289,471, forward strand.
CTCTTCTGTGTCTGACGGCATGCAACATGGAGTGTCAATAGAGCTATTAACATAAAAGGATCACATTTGCTGTACCACTCAAGATTTAATGTGATCTAATTTTACTACGCTTCCCTTTTATTTTGAACTGTCCACGAAATAGCCATGTGTTGGAAATATGCCCTAGAGGCAATAATAAAATGGTTAGTATTGTATTTCCTTGTTCATGATAATTGTCTATTATTCATGCTATAATTGTATTGACTGGAAACCGCAATACATGTGTGAATACATAGACCACAACATGTCCCTAGTGAGCCTCTAGTTGACTAGCTCGTTGATCAACAGATGGTCATGGTTTCCTGACCATGGACATTGGATGTCATTGATAACGGGATCACATCATTAGGAGAATAATGTGATGGACAAGACCCAATCCTAAGCCTAGCACAAGATCGTGTAGTTCGTATGCTAAAGCTTTTCTAAATGTCAAGCATCTTTTCCTTAGACCATGAGATTGTGCAACTCCCGGATACCGTAGGAATGCTTTGGGTGTGCCAAACGTCACAACGTAACTGGGTGGCTATAAATGTGCACTACGGGTATCTCCGAAAGTGTCTGTTGGGTTGGCACGAATCGAGACTGGGATTTGTCACTCCGTGTGACGGAGAGGTATCTCTGGGCCCACTCGGTAGGACATCATCATAATGTGCACAATGTGATCAAGGAGTTGATCGCGGGATGATGTGTTACGGAACGAGTAAAGAGACTTGTCGGTAACGAGATTGAATAAGGTATCGGGATACCGACGATCGAATCTCGGGCAAGTACTATACCGGTAGACAAAGGGACTTGTATACGGGATTGATTGAATCCTTGACATCGTGGTTCATCCGATGAGATCATCGTGGAACATGTGGTAGCCAACATGGGTATCTAGATCCCGGTGTTGGTTATTGGCCGGAGAGGTGTCTCGGTCATGTCTGCATGATTCCCGAACCCGTAGGGTCTACACACTTAAGGTTCGATGACGGTTATAAAGGAAGTTTGTATATGGTTACCGAATGTTGCTCGGAGTCCCGGATGAGATCCCGGAAGTCGCAAGGAGTTCCGGAATGGTCCGGAGGTAAAGATTTATATATGGGAACTCCAGTTTCAGTCACCGGAATAGTTTCGGGGGTTATCGGTATTGTACCGGGACCACCGAAAGGTGTCCGGGGGTCCACTGGGTGGGGCCACCTGTCCCGGGGGACTTAATGGGCTGAATATGGGAGGGAACCAGCCCCTAGTGGGCTGGTGCGCCCCTCCCCAAGGGCCCAAGGCGCCTAGGAATGAAAACCCTAGGGGAGGGGGCGCCTCCACCTTGCTTGGGGGGCAAGTCTCCCCCTCCTGGCCGCCGCCCCTCCCCTCTAGATGGGATCTGGAGGGGGCCGTCCCCCTCTCCCCTTCCCCTATATATAGTGGGGGTTTTGGGGCTACCCAACACATGAGTTTTCCTCCCTCTTGGCGCAGCCCTACCCCTCTCCCTCCTTGTCTCTTGCGGTGCTTGGCGAAGCCCTACTGGAGTGCCACGCTCCTCCACCACCACCACGCCGTCGTGCTGCTGCTGGACGGAGTCTTCCCCAACTTCTCCCTCTCCCCTTGCTGGATCAAGGCACGGGAGACGTCATCGGGCTGCACGTGTGTTGAACGCGGAGGCGCCGTTGTTCGGCGCTTAGATCGAAATCAACTGTGATCTGAATCGCTACGAGTATGACTCCTTCATCCGCGTTCTTGTAACGCTTCCGCATCGCGATCTTCAAGGGTATGAAGATGCACTCCCCCCTCTCTCGTTTCTAGTATCTCCATAGATTGATCTTGGTGATGCGTAGAAAATTTTGAATTTCTGCTACGTTCCCCAACAGTGGCATCATGAGCTAGGTCTATTGCGTAGATTCTATGCACGAGTAGAACAAAAGTTGTTGTGGGCGTTGATTTTGTTCAATATGCTTACCGTTACTAGTCCTATCTTGTTTCGACGGTATTGTGGGATGAAGCGGCCCGGACCGACCTTACAGGTATACTTACGTGAGACAGGTTCCACCGACTGACATGCACTTGTTGCATAAGGTGGCTAGCGGGTGCCAGTCTCTCCCACTTTAGTCGGATCAGATTCGATGAAAAGGGTCCTTATGAAGGGTAAATAGCAATTGGCATATCACATTGTGGCTTTTGCGTAGGTAAGAAACGTTCTTGCTAGAAACCCATAGCAGCCACGTAAAACATGCAAACAACAATTAGAGGACGTCTAGCTTGTTTTTGCAGGGTATGCTATGTGATGTGATATGGCCAAAAGAATGTGATGAATGATATGTGATGTATGAGATTGATCATGTTCTTGTAATAGGAATCACGACTTGCATGTCGATGAGTATGACAACCGGCAGGAGCCATAGGAGTTGTCTTTATTTATTGTATGACCTGCGTGTCACTGAGTAACGCCATGTAATTACTTTACTTCATTGCTAAACCATTAGCCATAGTAGTAGAAGTAATAGTTGGCGAGACAACTTCATGGAGACACGATGATGGAGATCATGGTGTCATGCCGGTGACGATGATGATCATGGAGCCCCGAAGATGGAGATCAGAAGGAGCAAAATGATATTGGCCATATCATGTCACTTTTTGATTGCATGTGATGTTTATCATGTTTATGCATCTTATTTGCTTAGAACGACGGTAGTAAATAAGATGATCCCTCATAATAATTTTAAGAAAGTGTTCCCCCTAACTGTGCACCGTTGCGAAAGTTCGTTGTTTCGAAGCACCACGTGATGATCGGGTGTGATAGATTCTAACGTTCACATACAACGGGTGTAAGCCAGATTTACACACGCGAAACACTTAGGTTGACTTGACGAGCCTAGCATGTACAGACATGGCCTCGGAACACAAGAGACCGAAAGGTCGAGCATGAGTCGTATAGTAGATATGATCAAAATGAAGATGTTCACCGATGATGACTAGTCCGTCTCACGTGATGATCGGACATGGCCTAGTTGACTCGGATCATGTATCACTTAGATGACTAGGGATGTCTATCTGAGTGGGAGTTCATTAGATGAACTTAATTATCCTGAACATAGTCAAAAGGTTTTTGCAAATTATGTCGTAGCTCGCGCTTTAGTTCTACTGTTTTAGATATGTTCCTAGAGAAAATTTAGTTGAAATTTGATAGTAGCAATTATGCGGACTGGGTCCGTAAACTGAGGATTGTCCTCATTGCCGCGTAGAAGGCTTATGTCCTTAATGCACCACTCGGTGTGCTGAACCTCGAACGTCGTCTGTGGATGTTGCGAACATCTGACATACATGTTTTGATAACTACATGACAGTTCAGTAATGTTAAACGGTTTAGAATTGAGGCACCGAAGACGTTTTTGAAATGTCGCAGAACATATGGGATGTTCCAAGAGTTGAAATTGGGATTTCAGGCTCGTGCCCACGTCAAGAGGTATGAGACCTCCGACAAGTTTCTTAACCTGCAAACTAAGGGAGAAAAGCTCAACCATTGAGCTTGTACTCAGATTGTCTGGGTACAACAATCACTTGAATCGAGTGGGAGTTAATCTTCCATATGAGATAGTGATGTTTCTCCAGAGACATTGCCACCAAGCTACTAGAGCTTCGTGATGAACTATAACATAACAGGGATAGATATGATGATCCTTGAGCTATTCGCGATGTTCGACACCGCGAAAGTAGAAATCAAGGAGGAGCATCAATTGTTGATGGTTAGTGAAACCACTAGTTTCAAGAAGGGCAAGGAGGGATACTTCATGAAATGGCAAATCAGTTGCTGCTCTAGTGAAGAAACCCAAGGTTGAACCCAAACTCGAGACTAAGTGCTTCTGTAATGAGGGAACGGTCACTGAAGCATAACTACCCTAGATACTTGGTATATGAGAAGGCTGGCAGGGTTGACAGAAGTATATTGGATATTAAATGTGTACTTTACTTGTACTCCTAGTAGCACCAGGGTATTGGATACCGGTTCGGTTGCTAAGTGTTGGTAACTCGAAATAAAAGCTGTGGAATAAACGGAGACTAGCTAAAGGTGAGATGACGATGTGTGTTGGAAATATTTCCAAGGTTGATGTGATCAAGCATCGCCTGCTCCCTCTACCATCAAGATTGGTGTTAAACCTAAATAATTGTTATTTGGTGTTTGCGTTGAGCATAGACATGATTGGATTATGTCTATAGCAATACGGTTATTCATTTAAGGAGAATAATGGTTACTCTGTTTATTTGAATAATACCTTCAATGGTCTTGCACCTAAAATGAATGGTTTATTGAATCTCGATCGTAGTGATACACATGTTCATGCCAAAAGATATAAGATAGTAATGATAGTACCACCTTCTTGTGGCACTGCCATTTGAGTCATAATGGTATAAAACGCATGAAGAAGCTACATGTTGATGGATCTTTGGACTCACTCATTTTTGAAAAGATTGAGACATGCGAACCATGTCTATTGGTATATACGCATGAAGAAACTCCATGCAGATGGATCGTTTGGACTCACTTGATTCTAAATCACTTGAGACATGCAAATCATACCACATGGGCAAGATGACTGAAAAGCCTCGTTTCAGTAAGATGGAACAAGAAAGCAACTTGTTGGAAGTAATGCATTTTGATGTGTGCTGTCCAATGAGTGCCGAGGCACGCAGTGGATATCATTATGTTCTTACTTCACAGATGATTTGAGTAGATGCTGAGTATATTTACTTGATGAAACACAAGTCTAAATTATTGAAAGGTTCAAGTAATTTCAGAGTGAAGTTGAAGATCTTCGTGACAAGAGGATAAAATGTCTATGATATGATTATAGAGATGAATATCTGAGTTGCGAGTTTGGTACACAATCAAGACCTTGTGGAAATTGTTTCACAACTAATACCGCCTGGAACACCATAGTGTGATGGTGTGTCCGAACATCATAGCTGCACCCTATTGGATATGGTGCATACCATGATGTCTCTTATCAAATTACCACTATCGATCATGGGTTAGGCATTAGAGGCAACCGCATTCACTTTAAATAGGGCACCACGTAATTCCGTTGAGATGACAGTGTATGAACTATGGTTTAGAGAAACCTAAGCTGTCGTTTCTTAAAAGTTTGGGGCTGCGACGCTTATGTGAAAAGGTTTCAGCTAGATAAGCTCGAACCCAAAGCGGATAAATACATCTTCATACGACACCCAAAAACAGTTGGGTATACCTCCTATTTCAGATCCAGAAGCAAAAGTGATTGTTTCTAGAAACGGGTCCTTTCTCGAGGAAAAGTTTCTCTCGAAAGAATTGAGTGGGAGGATGGTGGAGACTTGATGAGGTTATTGAACCGTCACTTCAACTAGTGTGTAGCAGGGCACAGGAAGTAGTTCCTGTGGCGCCGACACCAATTGAAGTGGAAGCTGATGATATTGATCATGAAACCTCGGATCAAGTCACTACCAAAACTCGTAGGTTGACAAGGATACATACTACTTCAGAGTGGTACGTAATCCTGTCTTGGAGGTCATGTTGCTAGACAACAATGAACCTACGAGCTATGGAGAAGCGATGGTGGGCCCGGATTCCGACAAATGGCTCGAGGCCATAAAATCCGAGAGAGGATCCATGTATGAAAACAAAGTGTAGACTTTGGAAGAACTACTTGATGGTCGTAAGGCTGTTGCGTACAGATGGATTTTAAAAGGAAGATGGACAATGTTGGTAAGTGTCACCATTAAGAAAGCTTGACTTGTTGCTAAGATGTTTTCTGACAAGTTCAAGGAGTTGACTACAATGAGACTTTTCTCACTCGTAGTGATGCTAAGAGTCTGTTGGAATTATATTAGCAATTACTGCATGATTTATGAAATCTTGCAGATAGGATGTCAAAACATTGTTTCCTCGACGATATTCTTGAGGAAAGGTTATATGTGATACAACCAGAAGGTTTTGACAATCCTAAAAGATGCTAACAAGTATGCAAAGCTCCAGCAATCCTTCTAAGGACTGGCGTAAGCATCTCGGAGTTGAAATATACGCTTTGATGAGATGATCAAAGATTTTGGGTTTATACAAAGTTTATGAGAAACTTGTATTTCCAAAGAAGTGAGTGGGAGCACTATAGCATTTCTGATGAGTAAATGTTGTTGACATATTGTTGATCGGAAATGATGTAGAATTTCTGGAAAGCATATAGGGTTATTTGAAAAGTGTTTTTCAATGGAAAACCTGGATTAAGCTACTTGAACATTGAGCATCAAGATCTATAAGGATAGATCAAAACGCTTAATAGTACTTTCAAATGAATACATACCGTGACAAGATTTTGAAGGAGTTCAAAATAGATCAGCAAAGAAGGAGTTCTTGGCTGTGTTATATGATGTGAGTATTGAGTAAGACTCAAGACATGACCACGACAGAAGAGAGAGAAAGGACGAAGGTCGTCCCCTATGCTTCAGACGTAGGCTCTATAGTATGCTATGTTGTGTACCGCACCGGAAGTGTGCCTTGCCATGAGTCAGTCAAGGGGTACAAGAGTGATCCAGGAATGGATCATAGGACAACGGTCAAACTTATCCTTAGTAACTAGTGGACTAAGGAATTTTCTCGATTATGGAGGTGGTAAAAGAGTTCGTCGTAAGGGTTACGCCGATGCAAACTTTGACACTAATCCAGATTATTCTGAGTAGTAAACCGGATTCGTATAGTAGAACAGTTATTTGGAATAGTTCCAAATAGAGCGTGTTAGCCGCATCTAGGAGATGACATAGAGATCTGCAAAATACACACGGATCTGAAAGGTTCAGATCCGTTGACTAATAACCTCTCTCACAAGCGAGATATGATCAAACCCCATGGGTGTCGATTCATTACAATCACATAGTGATGTGAACTAGATTATTGACTCTAGTGCAAGTGGGAGACTATTGGAAATATGCCCTAGAGGCAATAATAAAATGGTTATTATTGTATTTCCTTGTTCATGATAATTGTCTATTATTCATGCTATAATTGTATTGACCGGAAACCGCAATACATGTGTGAATACATAGACCACAACATGTCCCTAGTGAGCCTCTAGTTGACTAGCTCATTGATCAACAGATGGTCATGGTTTCCTGACCATGGACATTGGATGTCATTGATAATGGGATCACATCATTAGGAGAATGATGTGATGGACAAGACCCAATCCTAAGCCTAGCACAGATCGTGTAGTTCGTATGCTAAAGCTTTTCTAAATGTCAAGTATCTTTTCCTTAGACCATGAGATTGTGCAACTCCCGGATACCGTTGGAATGCTTTGGGTGTGCCAAACGTCACAACGTAACTAGTTGGCTATAAAGGTGCACTACGGGTATCTCCGGAAGTGTCTGTTGGGTTGTCACGAATCGAGACTGGGATTTGTCACTCCGTGTGACGGAGAGGTATCTCTGGGCCCACTCGGTAGGACATCATCATAATGTGCACAATGTGATCAAGGAGTTGATCGCGGGATGATGTGTTACGGAACAAGTAAAGAGACTTGCCGGTAACGAGATTGAATAAGGTATCGGGATACCGACGATCGAATCTCGGGCAAGTACTATGCCGGTAGACAAAGGGAATTGTATACGGGATTGGTTAAATCCTTGAAATTGTGGTTCATCCGATGAGATCATCGTGGAACATGTGGGAGCCAACATGGGTATCCAGATCCCTCTGTTGGTTATTGGCCGGAGAGGTGTCTCGGTCATGTCTGCATGATTCCCAAACCCGTAGGGTCTACACACTTAAGGTTCGATGACGCTAGGGTTATAAAGGAAGTTTGTATGTGAATACCGAATGTTGTTCGGAGTCCCGGATGAGATCCCGGACGTCGCGAGGAGTTCCAGAATGGTCCGGAGGTAAAGATTTATATATGGGAAGTCCAGTTTCAGTCACCGAAATAGTTTCGGGTGTTATCGGTATTGTACCGGGACCACCGAAAGGTGTCAGGGGGTCCACTGGGTGGGGCCACCTATCCCGGTGGACTTAATGGGCTGAATATGGGAGGGAACCAGCCCCTAGTGGGCTGGTGCGCCCCTAGTGGGCTGGTGCGCCCCTCCCCAAGGGCCCAAGGCGCCTAGGGTTGAAAACCCTAGGGGAGGGGGCGCCTCCACCTTGCTTGGGGGGCAAGTCTCCCCCTCCTGGCCGCCGCCCGTCCCCTCTAGATGGGATCTGGAGGGGGCCGGCCCCCTCTCCCCTTCCCCTATATATAGTGGGGTTTTTGGGGCTGCCCAACACATGAGTTTTCCTCCCTCTTGGCGCAGCCCTACCCCTCTCCCTCCTCGTCTCTTGCGGTGCTTGGCGAAGCCCTGCTGGAGTGACACGCTCCTCCTCCACCACCACGCCGTCGTGCTGCTGCTGGACGGAGTCTTCCCCAACCTCTCCCTCTCCCCTTGCTGGATCAAGGCACGGGAGACGTCATCGGGCTGCACGTGTGTTGAACGCGGAGGCGCCGTTGTTCGGCGCTTAGATCGGAATCAACCGCGATCTGAATCGCTACGAGTATGGCTCCTTCATCCACGTTCTTGTAACGCTTCCGCATCGCGATCTTCAAGGGTATGAAGATGCACTCCCCTCTCTCTCGTTGCTAGTATCTCTATAGATTGATCTTGGTGATGCGTAGAAAATTTTGAATTTCTGCTACGTTCCCCAACACCATGAACTTTACAAGTAATGGAAATATTCCAAAAGCATGTATGTAAGGAATTCCATAAGATTAGATACATGCGAGGGCATACGGCCTTCCAAAGGCTAACCCCTCTTTTGAACTGCCGATCCAGGCTCCGCAGTCATCGCCGCCCTCCACAACTCATTTCCTAGAAATTTTCCGATCCAACCTTCGCGGTTATATCGCTTGCCACACATCATTTCCTAGAAATATCGCACGAGCTTTTCCCTCAACAAACTGAACGGATATGGACAATGTTTTACAAGGTTCATTTGTTTTTTCCATACGTACAACCATGAATCCGTGCATACGAGTGATTGCCATGATATATGATGCCAAAATGAATGTAATATTGGCACAGACATGAATAAAATGCAAAACGAACGAAACGATCATGCAACAATGAATCATATCGTAGGTCGCTTGGTCAACGGAAATGTAAGGAGATCACAAGGGTGTGATCTTCGGCAGTGTTTTTTTTCTTCTTCTAATGTGTTACCAGACATCAGAAAACACATGCAAACACCACATGTTCAACAAAAGCAATCAAACAAAGACTTGAAAGTATAGTTTTTGGGAAGAAGAATCACACAAGGAGTTAACTCTTGTGAAGTGGGCGTAGTAAGTTTATTCGGCTAGAAAAAAGAGGCCTGAGTTATAGAAACTGACGCAGAATTGTCTAAAAAAACCTGAGGCAGAAGGCGTATTAGGGAAAGACGTCTGTCTCTGAAACGCGGGCACCATCGGGGAGGGGACGAATAGGGGATGGCGCCAGGCCGCCAGCATCGACAACCGGCGTCATTCCGCTGGACGAAGAGCTCATGGGGAGTTGGTCCTTCCATCTTCCCCATCCGGCACTACGAAGTCCATGGACGACGGCTAGCGTCGACGGCAATGTCGATTTGGGGGGTAGGGTGGGGGACGAGAGCGCAACTCTGGGGTGAAACTAGAGCCTGGGAAGCGAGGACCCACGGTGGCGCGGATTGGTGGTTCGATCGGAATCAGAGGAAAGGCCGGTGCTTTCGATGGGATGGGAATGGACAGACATCAATGTGGATTTGGGCGGGGCGGACGTCGGCGGTGGGGAGAAGGAGAGGGAGAGGGCTTCTCATCTCTCCCCGGTGAAATTGGAGCATGGATCCGCGGCGTGTGGTTGGCTCGGAATCGGCGGGAGAAAAGGCCGCTGCTTCTTCTTCCTGTGGGAATCGACGGCGGTCGCGTTGTCGGTGGGTGGGTGGGCGACGAGGAAGAGAGAGGAGGAGCGTAGGTTGGGTGGATGCGGCGGCGCTTGTGGACGTGGTCGGGGATGAGGCTGGAGCTGGAGGGGTCGCGGTTGGGATTCAAGCACTCCAAGTTTAAGGAGGAGGAGGAGATGGTTCCACTGACGGCGGAGCCGAGGATGCCACCGGGATCGGGGAAGACGGCAAGCACGTACGGCGAAGATGCGCGTGCGAGGTTTGGTCTCCTTGTTGGGTGGGCGGGACGGAGATTTGGAGTAGAAAGCTCGGAGGAGGAGGAGGGAGGCAATCAGGCATGGGAAGCACCAAAATTTGGAGCGGCCTACCGGCCGGAATAATCTCTCGTCTCTTGTTGGTTGGCTGCAACTGCAACTCTGCAAGAGAAGAAGGAGCACGTCGATGAGACAGACAGACAGACAGGGCTCATCGGAAGCGGATGGGAGGCACCTCGAGGAGGAGGAGGAGGAGGAGAGGAGAAGATGCTTTGGGTCAAATCGCGGCGGCCGGCGCCGTTTTGTCCGGCGGAGAGGCTCCCTGGGAGGAGCGACTTGGGTTGGGTTGAGAGATGGACGGACACGCCAAGACGGAGACGGAGCGGCGCACGTGAAGGGTCTGGTGATGTTGTCTGCACCGTGGGGCGGCTCCGTGCAGGAGATGCTCACCTTCGCCTCCGGCAACACCCTCGGCGTGTCCTTCGTCGACCCCTCCCTCATCCGCGACGAGCAGCGCAGCTCCGAGAGCAACCTCTCTGGTTGCTGCCCACGCCCAAGGTGTTTGGCAACACCATGCTCGTCGTCTCCCAGCGCCACATCCGGACCTACTCCGCCAAGAACGTCACGCAGTTCCTCAACGACATCGGGTTCGCCGACAGGGTGGAGTCGTACCGGGCGTGGATACGGCTGCTTGGCGAGGTGGGCACCGGCATCGACACGATGGAGAGCCTCGTGTTCGGGGACGAGGGGTTCGACGCGGGCCCCGTCAATGTGGTGTACGGCGACGGTGACGGGACGGTGAACCTCGCCAGGCTCATGGGACCCATCAAGGCCTGGTCCGACTCACCGGCGCAGGTCCTCGAGGTGGTGGAGCTGCCCAAGGTGTCGCACATGGGCATCCTCAAGGACAAGAGCGCCGTCGACCAGATCCTCAGGATTCTTGATTCCATCAACCTAAACGCCACGACCACGACCTTGTTGGGGAACGTTGCAGAAAATAAAAAATTTCTACGCTTCACCAAGACCAATCTATGGAGTTCATTTAGCAACGAGAGAGAGGAGTGCATCTACATACCCTTGTAGATCACGAGCGGAAGCATTCAAGAGAACGGGGTTGAGGGAGTCGTACTCGTCCTGATCCAAATCACCGATGATCCTAGTGCTGAACGGACTGCACCTCCGTGTTCAACACACGTACGGTTGGGGAAGACGTCTCCTCCTTCTTGATCCAGCAGGGGAAAGGAGAGGTTGATGGAGATCCAGCACCACGACGGCGTGGTGGTGGAAGCAGCGGTGATCTCGGCAGGGCTTCGCCAAGCTCAGCGAGAGGGAGAGGTGGTATGGGGAGAGTGTCGGTGTCAAAACCGGCGGATCTCGGGTAGGGGGTCCCGAACTGTGCGTCTAGGCGGATGGTAACAGGAGACAAGGGACACGATGTTTTACCCAAGTTCGGGCCCTCTTGATGGAGGTAAAACCTTACGTCCTTCTTGATTAATATTGATGATGTGTGTTACAAGAGTAGATCTAGCACGAGATCAAGGAGGCTAAACCCTAGAAGCTAGCCTATGGTATGATTGTTGTTCGTCCTACGGACTAAAGCCATCCGGTTTATATAGACACCGGAGAGGGCTAGGGTTACACAGAGTCGGTTACAATGGTAGGAGATCTACATATCCGTATCGCCAAGCTTGCCTTCCACGCCAAGGAAAGTCCTATCCGGACACGGGACGAAGTCTTCAATCTTGTATCTTCGTAGTCTTGGAGTCCGGGCGATGATGATAGTTCGGCTATCCGGACACCCCCTAGTCCAGGACTCCCTCAGTAGCCCCTGAACCAGGCTTCAATGACGACGAGTCCGGCGCGCATATTGTCTTCGGCATTGCAAGGCGGGTTCCTCCTCCGAATAATTTACAGAAGATTGTGAACACCAGGATAGTGTCCGGCTCTGCAAAATAATTTCCACATACCACCGTAGAGAGAATAATATTTACACAAGTTCAATCTGCTGACGTATTTCATGGCGTGACGTCGCACCACTACCAAGCCTTTACTCGAATTGTTTTTATTATACCACCTCAGCGCGTTTAGCGAAGCGGTTTCCTTGGCACGTCTTGTCGAAGCAAAGATCGTGTTCCCCTTATTCTGGGATTCCCATCAATACGGACGTGGGTAACCCAACCGCGCCATTGATTGTGGCGCTTGGGGGATAAGCGAGTTTTATCAGGCCGGTGGGGACGCATGTTTTCGTCTGCCCATATAAGGGGATAAAGATCCAACCCTTTTACCTGCGCCTTCTTCCTCCTTGGCTTATCCATCTCTGCGAACTCGAGCTACAGTGCCCAAGTCCGCACATCTCACCTCAACCTCCTCCAACTATGTCCGAAGCGGGAGGCAAGTGGATGGCCTCCTCCGTTACGGAGGGGCACATCCAGAAGCAGCGCAGCGCCGGATATCTGTCCAGCAACATCGCGCATCGGCTCCCTGACGAGGGAGAGCTCATCCCCACCCCCAGGCCCCATGAGAGGGTAGTATTTCTTACCCATTTCCTCTGCGGACTGGGCTTCCCACTCCATCCCTTTGTCTGGGGGCTCATGTTCTACTACGTCCTGGATTTCCACGATCTGGCTCCGAATTTCATCCTCAACATCTCGGCGTTTATCGTCGTGTGTGAGGCCTTCCTCTACATCCAGCCCCACTTCGGCTTGTGGCTCAAGACCTTCAGTGTCAAGCCGAAGGTTGTGAAGGGCAGCCAAGCGGAGTGCGGAGGCGCCATGGTGGGCAGAATGTCCAACGTTACTTGGCTTGAGGGCACTTTCGTGGAAACCATCAAGGGGTGGCAATCGGGGTGGTTCTACATCACCGAGCCGCGTGACCCTGAATGGGCAGCGGCCCCTGAATTCAGATCTGGCATCCCCACACGGCTCACCTCCTGGAAAGAGAGCGGCCGGACTTGGGGTGATTCGGAGGAGCTGACCGGACTCCAAGCCTGCATCCAAAAGCTGGTGGATAAGAAGCTCAAGCTTGTCAACGTGGTCCAGGTCATGCTCATCCGCCGGATCCTCCCGTGCCAATGACGGGGCTTCAACATGTGGGAGTTCGATCCGGCGCAGCACCAGACTTTGAGCGGGCTCTTCGACACTACGTATGAAGATGTCTGGAAGGTGCTGTTCAAGGGCGCCGAGGCTCCCGCATCCGCTACCGAAGATCGCGGATTCAGCTCGCAGCGTCCGGCTGACGAGGTAAGCGATTTTGTCCTTTACGGGACGCTTGTTTTCCATAGTTTGACTCTATGCGGGATCTAAACTCCCTTTCCTTTGACAGGACTGGTTGGCTAAGGCCGAGCGGACTATCTGTCCGGCCCCATTGCCAGAGGACCCAGCGGACGCCCGCCTAACGGGGATGCTGGCTCCGGCACCCCACGTGGTGCCGGAGAAGAAGGCCAAGAAGAAGGCCACAGGGACTCGGAAGAGTTCCCGTTTTCAGGTGCTATCGGATGACGACTCCGAGGCCGACTCCTCTCACCAAGGTGAGGAGGAGAAGAAGAAAGCCTCTCCCCCAGCGGGGGGAGAGAAGAAAAGGAAGGCCTCCCCAACGAGGGAGGCCGAAGGGTCCAAGAAGGGAAAAACTCTTCCCCCGGACTACTCTGCCAACGCTAGTGAAGACGACGAGGACTGGCCTCCAAGGGCCAAGCCCCTGGCGAGATCTTGAGTATCCGGACTCCCGAATAACTTCATGGTTTTTCTTTTTTGCCACACAATGTCTTTCTAATGCCGCAAACAACCCTGTAGTCCGCCCAAGGACGATCTTCCCGCTTTGTCGAGCGGGTCCTTAGGTGCGTCGGATATGGATTCTCTCCCGACCGCCTCCACCCCCCGTGACACGGACGATGCCGAGGTGGGATCCCGGGAAGGGACCCGCCAGGAGGAGGAGGCCCGGAGGTGTTGCAGGACAACCTCCCGGACTTTGCACCGGACTCGGCTCCGGATCCCATAGTGGCTCTGGAGTTCGGCGGGCGGCCCCTTCGTAAGAAGGGCAAGACCGTGACACCGGCAGCCTCCGTCCAATCGGAAGCGCCTGATAGCTTGCTGGAGGCGCTCAATGGAGCCTCCATCAAAGAGGAACACCGCACTGTTATGAGTGCGGTGATTCAGAAGGTGCAGCTCGCCAAGAGCGGGCTGACCGAAGCCTGTAGCAGCCTTCTAACAAGCTTTGAGGTAAGAATTTTGAGATATGTAAAATAGTACCGCATAGACAGTAGCCCCTGATGCTCGGTTCGGTGTTCGGAAAGAAAAGCCGGACTGAGGATCTAAGAAGATATACGCAGGAGTCATAAAAAATATGTCGATATGGGATTGCAGGCTGTGCTGCTGACCTCTGCCGCACTGACTGCGGAGGTCAATACTTTGAAGGAAAGCCTCGAGCGGTCCGAGAACGAGCTCGGCCGTGCCAAGAAGCAGCTCGAGGACAAGGAAGGTGAGTAACACCTTATTGAAATTGTACCTTACAGAAAAGGATTTTGGTTGCAAAAAGAATGACAAGGGTAACGTGGGTATTGCAGGGGCCACTAATGAGGTGGCGACCCTAAAAGAGGCGGTGGCCGCGGCCGAACGCAATGCGGCCGCGGAGCGCACCGAGCGAGAGAAGCAGGAGGCGCGGGTGGCGGAGGTACATCAAGAGCTCTAGGATCTCGTGAAAAAACATGAGAGCCTGGAGCGTGACTCGAAGACTCGAGAGTCTGAGCTTGCAACGGCTCTTGAGAGTGCCAAAGCCGCTAAGGCCGAAGCCTACAAGGCCCTCCAGGAAATCGAGGCGTTGAAGAAAATAGCAGCGGGTAAGGCATTTTTCATGCAAAGTAAGCATGTGAGTGTTAATTACCTGTTTCTTACCCGAATTCGGAGCTCTCCAGGAGCGTTCGCAGATCTTCCTTGCAGCGTGTCCGATGCTGCCGCGTTCTACCGGGCCGAGGAGGGGAGCTCGACGGAGAAGGTCTTCTGGTCTCAGTATGCTAAGGCCGGACATCCGGTGCCCCTTAGCGACCAGCTGAAGCAGCTGGTCGAGCTCCACAAGGCGGCCGAACAGGCCATGAAGGGCCTCATAGTTCAGCTGTGGCCTAAGGAGGCCATGCCTGGGAGCTACTTCGGCCTGGTGCGGCGGCTGGTGGATGCGTGCCCGTGGGTTGAAGTCATCAAGCACTCCGCCTGTATTGAAGGTGCCCATCGGGCCCTTGCCCGCGCAAAGGTGCACTGGGGCAAGATGGATGCCCAGAAGCTCGTGACGGACCCGCCACCGCAGGGCAAGGAGCATCGCACGCCCGAGATGTATTATAAGAGTGTGCTGAAGGGCGCCCGCACTATTGCGTGTGAGTGCTCCAAAGATGTAATATTTGGGTAGACTCGCATTTTGTTATCCTGTGCGCTGAAAACTTAGTTCATTTGCGCTAAGCAACACATTTTAATTTAAAATATTACCTTCTGTGCGGCTGTTTATCAAATCTGAGAGATGGCAAGTCATCGGCTTCAACCCCCATGCCACAAGTGCTGGGGTGTTCGGGATAAATTTGAGCACTCTTGTTCCCATATTTGGGTCCATCTAGGGAGGCGCTCAACACAACGAACAAGGCAACCGGACTTATAATGCTTGAACACTCTCACTTAGCCATAGAATTCTATAATTTTAAATTTTGACGAAGCCCCTAGTCTTCGGAAGGCCGAATTTGGGGCGCTATCCATGCCTGGGCCGGACAAAGTCGGCTCCTCGCTCTAAGCGGCATAAGTCTTTAAGGACTCGCAAGAAACCTCTCGAACAGCGACCAGCTCTCGCCTCATCATGATGGTCAGTTTTAGCTTTCTCCACTGAGGCGCTCGCCCAGCTCAACCGGGGCGCAATCGCAGTGGTTCTCCCAGTGCTACCTTAGCCGATACAACGGAACGTAAGGTACCAAAACATGGGAGCCGGGCAAACCCAACTATTGACCCAAGACATGATTCGGAGCCGATGCATATAATGTTATAAGTTCGGGGTGCCGCACTTGTGAAAGTGTTCGAACTTATCACACCATGATGCGGGAAACATAAGCCCCTGGTGTATTTAGCCATACCAAAACGCACGGATGCGACATGTCACAAATGAACATATGTATAAGAGAGAAATGCAATTGGAAGCAAAAAGGTGCTACATTATTTATTCAAGAAAAACTGTTGTAAGTGCAGAACGATACAAATGGTGCGATAAGCAAGGGATGAGACTGTTAAATATGTCCCCCTCCAGGGGTAGGTTGCGGAATGGTGCATAAAACAGATTTAATGCTCGTAATGGAGACCACCTGGATATTCGTTGTAGCCTTTCTCCTTCCCTGGCTGTTGCATCGTGAGTTCGGCAGGTCTACTGCCGGACAGGGCCTCTGACGAACGGAGTCCTGTGGGTAAAGATAAAAAGAAAAGAAAAAAAGAACGACACACTTGGGAGCCCCTGGTGTGGTAAAGCCGTATTCTGGGCCTATCGTGGTCGTGCCCCTCTTCCCATGCCCATGGTATCTTCAAAGCGTAATGGTGTACGCGAAGGACCTGTCTTGACGTTTTGCAGGGGCTGGGGTTGGGGCCGCACTGCTACGCATGCTCGGAATGTGCCAGGTGGTCTTGTTGTATGTTACTCCGGGCGCGTTTAGCCGTGTCCGGTCGCTTAACGGCCGGACTCGAGAATTGCCTTAAGAGGCTGCACTGTACTTCTGCCGTGAGAGCCGCTGTATGTTCCTCCGTTCGGAGAGAGCGTTCAGTGTTTCCGTTGACCGTGATGACCCCTCGAGGGCCTGACATCTTGAGCTTGAGGTATGCGTAGTGCGGCACCGCGTTGAACTTTGCGAACGCGGTACGTCCAAGCAGAGCATGATAGCCGCTGCGGAACAGAACTATGTCGAAGATTAACTCCTCGCTTCGGAAGTTATCCGGGGATCCGAAGACCACTTCCAGTGTAACTGAGCCTGTACAGTTGGCTTCTACACCTGGTATGACGCCTTTGAAGGTCGTCTTGGTAGGTTTAATCCTTGAGGGGTCTATGCCCATTTTGCGCACTGTGTCCTGATAAAGCAGGTTCAGGCTGCTGCCGCCGTCCATCAGGACTCTGGTGAGGTGAAATCCATCGACGATTGGGTCTAGAACCAATGCGGCGAATCCGCCATGGCGGATGCTGGTGGGGTGGTCCCTTCGGTCAAAAGTGATCGGGCAGGAGGACCATGGATTGAACTTCGGGGCAACTGGCTCCATCGCCAGGGGCGGAGCCAGGATGAAAACCAAGAGGGGGAAAAGATGTACACGATTTTTTTTCCAGAAACGTGTGTATACAAAGTAATGGCTAGATCATCTAAAAAATTAACCACACAAGCATACATATAGTATGTAAGAATGAAAACCAAATATTTCCTTATAAGATAATGTCATTACACAAATAATTATGACAAGTAGATTGCCAAAGTAAAAGTAAATTAACCACTTAGGGCACAATACCGTGAGAAATATGAATATGTAGTTCCTTTTCGTTGCTACATCCCTGATTTCTAGCCTTCAAGCTGTGAGAAAAAATATACGTGTTTAAATAGAAAGAATATGTAAACACATTACCTCCTTCTGTTTCATCCCGCGACGATTTTTCCTAATCTTCTCATGGTGGTTGATATTAAAATCTGGAAGTCTTTTCCTTTTAGATGAATCCCGAGTAAGCTTGTTCAGATCGACTATTTCAGGCATACTACCAGTTATGGATATTGCAAAAAATCGCTCCATTAGCTTGCCTGTCAATATCAAATAGTTGAACGTTACATAAATTGAATGAAATACATGAAGGCAGAATATTGCTATGGATTTTATTCTGCTCCACACGCTCAAACTTATTCATATGCAATTATTAGGTGAAGCTAGATTCAATCTATCGAAATCTAATTACCAATTTGTACATTATAATTTATACACATGGATATTTGATACATTTTGCTTCCGTACATGGAAATCAGAATAGAATAACAAGATAACTAAACCTTCTTTGTCAAAAAAAAAACTAAATTTACTAGGGCTTACCTTGATTAATGATTGATCAATAGAACATCTTCCATGGGGATGGCAAGCCGGCCGGCGGGCGGGCGCAGTGCGGATCGAGGTTGATCGCCGGAGGGGCGTTGCGTATGTGCTGCGTAGAGCTGCAGGCGGCGGCTCGGCGGCTTCGGCTCGTCAAGGTGGTCACGCGGCACATGGCACAAACGCGTGGGGAACTCCCGATCCCAAGATCTGAAATCGTGTGTTTCTATTCTAGCGCTAGCGATTAGCCAATTGAGAAGCACGATCGTATGCATAAGGCATGCTCGTATTTTCTTTGGATGGGCTGCCGGGCTAATAAATTATTTATTTCTCATACACAGGCTTTAAACATACAACAGAAAAAGAAAGGAGTGGGGGCAAATCCTTTGGGCTGAATGGGGGCAACGCTGCATATGTTGGGCCTAGTATAAGTGGGCTGAAAAAACTAGTGGGGGCATTCGCCCCCATAGACATGCACATAGATTGGCCTCTGTCCATCGCGTATACATCCCTGAGTGCACGCTTCCGCTCCTTTTTGGGTATGTGCGTTGCGTATATCATGTTCACCGTCCGCACCTGTGGGGGGAAACCCTTCTGTCCTCTATTGTTCGGCGGTCGGGTCTCTTCCTCGTCATCGCTATGCAGCTCCTTGTCATTGTTTTCAGCAATTAACTTGCCTGCCTGTTTGAATACCCAACAGTCCCTGTTGGTGTGGTTAGCTGGCTTTTTCGGGGTGCCGTGTATCTGGCACGAGCGGTCGAGTATTTGGTCCAAATTGGACGAACTCGGAGTAGTTCTTTTGAATGGCTTTTTCCGCTGACCGGGTTTAGAGCCTCTGAATCCGGCATTGACTGCCGTATCTTCACTGTTATCGCCGTTAATGCGGCGTTTGTTTTTGTTGCGACACGACCTGCCATTACGGTCCTTGAAATCCGGACTGCCAGAATTTTTGCTGAGGTTATTGTTGCGTGCTAGCCAGCTGTCCTCACCCGCGCAGAAGCGGGTCATGGGTGATGTGAGGACTGCCATGGATTTCGGCTTTTCCTGTCCTAGGTGTCGGGCAAGCCACTCATCGCGGATGTTGTGCTTGAAGGCCGCTAGGGCCTCTGCATCCGGACAGTCGACGATTTGGTTCTTCTTGGTTAGGAACCGTGTCCAGAATTGTCTGGCCGATTCGTCTGGCTGCTGAATTATGTGGCTTAGGTCATCGGCGTCTGGTGGTCGCACATACGTGCCTTGGAAGTTATCGAGGAATGCGGCTTCCAGGTCTTCCCAACTCCTGATTGACTCTGCTGGCAAGCTGTTAAGCCAATGCCGGGTTGGTCCTTTAAGTTTGAGTGGGAGATATTTGATGGCGTGAAGATCATCACCGCGGGCCATGTGGATATGGAGGAGATAGTCTTCGATCCAAACCGCGGGGTCTGTTGTGCCATCGTAGGATTCAATGTTCACGGGTTTAAACCCTTCGGGGATTTGATGATCCATTACTTCGTCTGTGAAGCATAGTGGGTGTGCGGCACCTCTATACTGGGCGATATCACGACGGAGCTCGAAAGAGCTTTGTCTATTTTGTTCGGCCCGGCCGGACTTACTGTGTCCGGCGCGACGGTTGTCGTCACGTATCATGGGGCGCCCACGCGATCCATAGATCGATCTTGATTGTCTTGCCTTATCCTCCAATATATCTCGCAAGTCCGGAGCGTTCCCCTGTGGCTTTGTGCTCTTCGAGCGATGCCGGGGTACGGTTCTAGTGAAGGGCCTAGGGGCCTCTCTGTCGCGACCACAGGGTGGTCGGTCAACCATATTGTCTGCTAGTGATGCAGGTTCATACGCCTCCTCCTCTAATCGGGGGAGCAGCTTGCGTTTAGGGTAACTTTTGGAGGGGCGTTCGAGCTCATGCTCTTCGGCCGCGAGGACTTCAGTCCATATGTCGGCTAGCAGATCTTGATCAGCTCTAAGCTGTTGCTGCTTTTTCTTGAGGCTGTTTGCTGTGGCCATAAGCCTGCGTTTAAAACGCTCTTGTTCGACGGGATCCTCGGGTACGATGAATTCGTCATCGTCGAGGCTTGCCTCGTCTCCGGAGGGAGGCATATAATCCTCTACCTCCTCTTCCGCCACTCTCTCATGAGGGCTGGCCTCTCCGTCCTCCTGCGCTGAATCTTGCTGGAGTGGGTTGTCTTCGGCACTGTCTGGTGTGTTATTATCTCCGGTGCCGGAATCTTCATTCTTGCTGTGGCGGGATTTAGAGCGGCGCCGCTGACGCCGGCGCTTGGGCTGTTTCTTGGAGGGGTCATCCTCCGCTGTTGCTTCGCCATTCCCATCCTTTGGGATATCCACCATGTATATGTCATATGATGAGGTGGCTTTCCAGTGCCCGGTAGGCGCTGGTTCTTGGTCGTCTCCTGCATTGTCGTCTATACCGTCGATGTCTTCGGAGTCGTAGTCTAGCATGTCGGTTAGATCGTCGACAGTGGCTACTAAGTGGGTGGTGGGTGGGCTTTGAATTTCTTCGTCGTCCGCATCCCAACCGTCCTGACCGCAGTCCGGCCAGGGCTCTCCTGATAACGAGAGATACTTTAGCGAACTCAAGATGTCGCGGAAAGGTGAGTGTTGAAAGATGTCCACTGCGGTGAACTCCATGACCGGCGCCCAATCGGATTCGATCGGAGGGGGCGCGGGAGGTTCGGAGTCCGGCAAGGAGTCCGGCACCTTGGAGTCACAAGCTTCATGAGGGACAAGGTCAGTGTTCGGCTCTATCACCGTAGAGGTTGCAACCCCCGAGGCGGTGTCTAGCCATCCGTCCTCGATCTGCGCAGCCGGCTCCGAATTGAACATCGGAGCGGGCTCGAGTGCGGCCTCCAGGGTACTGTCCGGCTGCAGAGCTAAATCATGCCCGTCGTGACAGTGCGGCGCGCTTGGCTGTGGCTCGAATCCATCGAAGATCAAGTCCCCGCGGATGTTAGCCGTGAAGTTCAAACTTCCAAATCTGACCTGACGGCCAGGGGCGTAGCTTTCGATCTGCTCTAGATGGCCAAGTGAATTGGCCCGCAGTGCAAAGCCGCCGAATACAAAGATCTGTCCGCAGAGGAAGGTCTCACCCTGGACTGCGTCGTTGTTGATGATCAAAGAGGCCATCGAGCCTATCGGTGACGACACAGAGGAACTCTCAATGAAAGCACCAATGTCGGTGTCAAAACCAGCGGATCTCGGGTAGGGGGTCCCGAACTGTGCGTCTAGGCGGATGGTAACAGGAGACGAGGGACACGATGTTTTACCCAGGTTCGGGCCCTCTTGATGGAGGTTAAACCCTACGTCCTGCTTGATTAATATTGATGATGTGTGTTACAAGAGTAGATCTACCACGAGATCAAGGAGGCTAAACCCTAGAAGCTAGCCTATGGTATGATTGTTGTTCGTCCTACGGACTAAAGCCATCCGGTTTATATAGACACCGGAAAGGGCTAGGGTTACACAGAGTCGGTTACAATGGTAGGAGATCTACATATCCGTATCGCCAAGCTTGCCTTCCACGCCAAGGAAAGTCCCATCCGGACACGGGACGAAGTCTTCAATCTTGTATCTTCGTAGTCTTGGAGTCCGGCCGATGATGATAGTTCGGCTATCCGGACACCCCCTAGTCCAGGACTCCCTCAGAGAGGGAGGCGCCAGGGACTAGGGTGCGGATGCCCTCCCTCCCCCTTCTTTATATAGGGGGCCTAGGGGGGTGCGCCGGCCCTGGAGATCCCATCTCCAAAGGGGGGGGCGGCGGCCTAGGGGGGGACTTGCCCCCCAAGTCAAGTGGGGCGCCCCCACCCCACGGGTTTCCAACCCTAGGCGCAGGGGAGGCCCAAGGGGGGGCGCACCAGCCCACCAGGGGCTGGTTCCCTTCCCTTTTCAGCCCACGTGGCCCTCCGGGATAGGTGGCCCCACCCGGTGGACCCCCGGGACCCTTCCGGTGGTCCCGGTACATTACCAGTGACCCCCGAAACTTTCCAGGTGGCCGAAACTGGACTTCCTATATAGAATTCTTTACCTCCGGACCATTCCGGAACTCCTCGTGACGTCCGGGATCTCATTTGGGACTCCGAACAACTTTCGGGTTTCCGCATACTAATATCTCTACAACCCCAGCGTCACCGAACCTTAAGTGTGTAGACCCTACGGGTTCGGGAGACATGCAGACATGACCGAGACGACTCTTCGGTCAATAACCAACAACGGGATCTGGATACCCATGTTGGCTCCCACATGCTCCTCGATGATCTCATCGGATGAACCACGATGTCGACGATTCAAGTAATCCCATATACAATTCCCTTTGTGAATCGGTACGTTACTTGCCCGAGATTTGATCGTCGGTATCTCAATACCTCGTTCAATCTCGTTACCGGCAAGTCACTTTACTTGTACCGTAATGCATGATCCCGTGACCAAACACTTGGTCACTTTGAGCTCATTATGATGATGCATTACCGAGTGGGCCCAGAGATACCTCTCCATCATACGGAGTGACAAATCCCAGTCTCGATCCGTGTCAACCCAACAGATACTTTCGGGGATACCTGTAGTATACCTTTATAGTCACCCAGTTATGTTGTGACGTTTGGTACACCCAAAGCACTCCTACGGTATCCGGGAGTTACACGATCTCATGGTCTAAGGAAATGATACTTGACATTGGAAAAGCTCTAGCAAACTAACTAGACGATCTTGTGCTATGCTTAGGATTGGGTCTTGTCCATCACATCATTCTCCTAATGATGTGATCCCGTTATCAACGACATCCAATGTCCATAGTCAGGAAACCATGACTATCTTTTGATCAACGAGCTAGTCAACTAGATGCTTACTAGGGACATGTTGTGGTCTATTTATTCACACATGTATCATGATTTCCGGATAACACAATTATAGCATGAATAATAAACAATTATCATGAACAAGGAAATATAATAATAATCCTTTTATTATTGCCTCTAGGGCATATTTCCAACAGTCTCCCACTTGCACTAGAGTCAATGATCTAGCTACATTGTGATGAATCGAACACCCATAGAGTTCTGGTGTTGATCATGTTTTGCTCGCGGAAGAGGTTTAGTCAATGGATCTGCGACATTCAGATCCGTATGCACTTTGCAAATATCTATGTCTCCATCTTGAACATTTTCACGAATGGAGTTGAAGCGACGCTTGATGTGCCTGGTCTTCTTGTGAAACCTGGGCTCCTTGGCAAGGGCAATAGCTCCAGCGTTGTCACATAAGAGGGTGATTGGCCCCGATGCATTGGGTATGACTCCTAGGTCGGTGATGAACTCCTTCATCCAGATTGCTTCATGCGCTGCCTCCGAGGCTGCCATGTACTCCGCTTCACATGTAGATCCCGCCACGACGCTCTGCTTGCAACTGCACCAGCTTACTGCCCCTCCATTCAAAATATACACGTATCCGGTTTGTGACTTAGAGTCATCCAGATCTGTGTCGAAGCTAGCATCGACGTAACCCTTTACGACGAGCTCTTTGTCACCTCCATAAACGAGAAACATATCCTTAGTCCTCTTCAGGTACTTCAGGATATTCTTGACCGCTGTCCAGTGTTCCTTGCCAGGATTACTTTGGTACCTTCCTACCAAACTTACGGCAAGGTTTACATCAGGTCTGGTACACAGCATGGCATGCATAATAGACCTTATGGCTGATGCATAGGGGATGACATTCATCTCTTCTATATCTTCTGCCGTGGTCGGGCATTGAGCCGAGCTCAGTCTCACACCTTGCAATACAGGCAAGAACCCTTTCTTGGACTGATCCATATTGAACTTCTTCAATATCTTATCAAGGTATGTGCTTTGTGAAAGACATATGAGGCGTCTCGATCTATCCCTATAGATCTTGATGCCTAATATGTAAGCAGCTTCTCCAAGGTCCTTCATTGAAGAACACTTATTGAAGTAGGCCTTAATGCTGTCCAAAAGTTCTATATAATTCCCATCAAAAGTATGTCATCCACATATAATATGAGAAATGCTACAGAGCTCCCACTCACTTTCTTGTAAACATAGGCTTCTCCATAAGTCTGCATAAACCCAAACGCTTTGATCATCTCATCAAAGCGAATGTTCCAACTCTGAGATGCTTGCACCAGCCCATAAATGGATCACTGGAGCTTGCATACCTTGTTAACATTCTCAGGATCGACAAAACCTTCCGGCTGCATCATATACAGTTCTTCCTTAAGATAGCCATTAAGGAATGCCGTTTTGACGTCCATTTGCCATATCTCATAATCATAGTATGCAGCAATTGCTAACATGATTCGGACGGACTTAAGCTTCGCTATGGGAGAGAAAGTCTCATCGTAGTCAACCCCTTGAATTTGCCGATAACCCTTAGCGACAAGCCGAGCTTTATAGATGGTAACATTACCATCCGCGTCCGTCTTCTTCTTAAAGATCCATTTATTTTCTATCGCTCGCCGATCATCGGGCAAGTCTGTCAAAGTCCATACTTTGTTTTCATACATGGATCCTATCTCAGATTGCATGGCTTCAAGCCATTTGTTGAAATCTGGGCCCGCCATCGCTTCTTCATAGTTCGAGGGTTCACCGTTGTCTAACAACATGATTTCCAGGACAGGGTTGTCATACCACTCTGGTGTGGAACGTGTCCTTGTGGACCTACGAAGTTCAGTAGCAACTTGACCCGAAGTACCTTGATCATCATCATTAATTTCCTCTCCAGTCGGTGTAGGCACCACATGAACATTTTCCTAAGCTACACTACTTTCCGGTTCAAGAGGTAGTACTTCATCGAGTTCTACTTTCCTCCCACTTACTTCTTTCGAGAGAAACTCTTTCTCCAGAAAGGACCCGTTCTTGGAAACAAAGATCTTGCCTTCGGATCTAAGGTAGAAGGTATACCCAATGGCTTCCTTAGGGTATCCTATGAAGACGCATTTTTCCGACTTGGGTTCGAGCTTTTCAGGTTGAAGTTTCTTGACATAAGCATCGCATCCCGAAACTTTTAGAAACGACAACTTAGGTTTCTTACCAAACCATAATTCATACGATGTCGTCTCAACGGATTTAGACGGTGCCCTATTTAAAGTGAATGTAGCTGTCTCTAGAGCGTATCCCCAAAATGATAGCGGTAAATCGGTGAGTGACATCATAGGTCGCACCATATCCAATAGAGTGCGATTATGACGTTCGGACACACCGTTACGCTGAGGTGTTCCAGGCGGCGTGAGTTGTGAAACAATTCCACATTTCCTTAAGTGCGTACCAAATTCGTGACTTAAATATTCTCCTCCACGATCTGATCGTAAGAACTTTATTTTTTGGTCACGTTGATTCTCTACCTCATTCTGAAATTCCTTGAACTTTTCAAAGGTCTCAGACTTGTGTTTCATCAAGTAGACATACCCATATCTACTTAAGTCATCAGTGAGAGCGAGAACATAACGATAGCCTCCACGAGCCTCAACGCTCATTGGACCGCACACATCAGTATGTATGATTTCCAATAAGTTGGTTGCTCGCTCCATTGTTCCGGAGAACGGAGTCTTGGTCATTTTGCCCATGAGGCATGGTTCGCATGTGTCAAATTATTCATAATCGAGAGACTCTAAAAGTCCATCAGCATGGAGCTTCTTCATGCGCTTGACACCAATGTGACCAAGGCGGCAGTGCCACAAGTATGTGGGACTATCGTTATCAACCTTACATCTTTTGGTATTCACACTATGAATATGTGTAACATCACGTTCGAGATTCATCAAGAATAAACCATTGACCAGCGGGGCATGACCATAAAACATATCTCTCATATAAATAGAACAACCATTATTGTCGGATTTAAATGAGTAGCCATCTCGTATTAAACAAGATCCAGATACAATGTTCATGCTCATAGCTGGCACTAAATAACAATTATTGAGGTTTAAAACTAATCCCATAGGTAAATGTAGAGGTAGCGTGCCGACGGCGATCACATCGACCTTGGAACCATTCCCGACGCGCATCATCACCTCGTCCTTCGCCAGTCTCCGCTTATTCTGCAGCTCCTGCTTTGAGTTACAAATATGAGCAACCACACCAGTATCAAATACCCAGGAGCTACTACGAGTACTGGTAAGGTACACATCAATTACATGTATATCACATATACCTTTAGTGTTGCCGGCCTTCTTGTGCGCTAAGTATTTGGGGCAGTTCTGTTTCCAGTGTCCCTTTCCCTTGCAATAAAAGCACTCAGTCTCACGTTTGGGTCCATTCTTTGGCTTCTTCCCGGCAACTGGTTTACCGGGCGCGGCAACTCCCTTGCCGTCCTTCTTGAAGTTCTTCTTACCCTTGCCTTTCTTGAAACTAGTGGTTTTATTGACCATCAACACTTGATGCTCCTTTTTGATTTCTACCTCCGCTGATTTCAGCATTGAAAATACTTGAGGAATAGTTTTCACCATCCCATGCATATTGTAGTTCATCACAAAGCTCTTGTAGCTAGGTGGGACTGACTGAAGGATTCTGTCAATGACCACCTCGTTCGGGAGGTTAATGTCTAGCTGGGACAAGCGGTTGTGCAACCCAGACATTTTGAGTATGTGCTCACTGACAGAACTATTTTCCTCCATCTTACAACTGTAGAACTTGTCGGAGACTTCATATCTCTCGACCCGGGCATGAGCTTGGAAAACCATTTTCAGCTCCTCGAACATCTCATATGCTCCGTGTTGCTCAAACCAATTTTGGAGCCCCGGTTCTAAGCTGTAAAGCATGCCACACTAAACGAGGGAGTAATCATTAGCACGTGACTGCCAAGCGTTCATAACATCTTGGTTCTCTGGGATGGGTGCTTCAGTCCTTCTAGGACATATGCTTTCTTGGCAGCTATGAGGATGATCCTTAGGTTCCGGACCCAGTCCGAATAGTTGCTGCCATCATCTTTCAGCTTGGTTTTCTCTAGGAATGCGTTGAAGTTGAGTTTGACATGATCGTTGGCCATTTGATCTATAAGACATTTTTGCAAAGGTTTTTAGACTAAGTTCATGATAATTAAGTTCATCTAATCAAATTATTTAATGAACTCCCACTCAGATTAGACATCCCTCTAGTCATCTAAGTGATACATGATCCGAGTCAACTAGGCCGTGTCCGATCATCACGTGAGACAGACTAGTCATCATCGGTGAACATCTCCATATTGATCGTATCTTCCATACAACTCATGTTCGACCTTTCGGTCTCTTGTGTTCCGAGGCCATGTCTGTACATGCTAGGCTCGTCAAGTTAACCTAAGTGTTTTGCATGTGTAAATCTGTCTTACACCCATTGTATGTGGACATTGGAATCTATCACACCCGATCATCACGTGGTGCTTCGAAACAACGAACTTTCGCAACGGTGCACAGTTAGGTGGAACACTTTCTTGAAATTATTATGAGGGATCATCTTATTTACTACCATCGTTCTAAGCAAATAAGATGCAAAAACATGATAAACATCACATGCAATCAAATAGTGACATGATATGGCCAATATCATATATCTCCTTTGATCTCCATCTTCGGGGCGCCATGATCATCTTCGTCACCGACATAACACCATGATCTCCATCATCGTGTCTCCATGAAGTTGCTCGCCAACTATTACTTCTACTACTATGGCTAATGGTTTAGCAATAAAGTAAAGTAATTACATGGCATTTAATGATTGACACGCAGGTCATACAATAATTAAGACAACTCCTATGGCTCCTGCCAGTTGCCATACTCATGGACATGCAAGTCGTGATTCCTATTACAAGAACATGATCTCATACATCACATATATATCATTCATCACAACTTTTGGCCATATCACATCACAAGGCATATGCTGCAAAAACAAGTTAGACGTCCTCTAATTGTTGTTGCATGTTTTTACGTGGCTGCAATAGGGTTCTAGCAAGAACATTTCTTACCTACGTGAAAACCACAACGTGGTATGCCAATTTCTATTTACCCTTCATAAGGACCCTTTTCATCGAATCCGCTCCGACTAAAGTGGGAGAGACAAACACCCGCTAGCCACCTTATGCAACTAGTGCATGTCAGTCGGTGGAACCTGTCTCACGTAAGCGTACGTGTAAGGTCGGTCCGGGCCGCTTCATCCCACGATGCCGCCAAAGCAAAATAATACTAGTAGTGGCAAGAAAATTGACAACATCTACGCCCACAACAAATTTGTGTTCTACTCGTGCAAAGAAAACTATGCATAGACCTAGCTCATGATGCCACTGTTGGGGAACGTTGCAGAAAATAAAAAATTTCTACGCTTCACCTAGACCAATCTATGGATTTCATCTAGCAACGAGAGAGAGGAGTGCATCTACATACCCTTGTAGATCGCGAGCGGAAGCGTTCAAGAGAACGGGGTTGAGGGAGTCGTACTCGTCGTGATCCAAATCACCGATGATCCTAGTGCTGAACGGACAGCACCTCCGCGTTCAACACACGTACGGTTGGGGAAAACGTCTCCTCCTTCTTGATCCAGCAAGGGGAAAGGAGAGGTTGATGGAGATCCAGCAGCACGACGGCGTGGTGGTGGAAGCAGCGGTGATCTCGGCAGGGCTTCGCCAAGCACAGCGAGAGGGAGAGGTGGTACGGGGAGAGGGAGGCGCCAGGGACTAGGGTGCGGCTGCCCTACCTCCCCCCTTCTTTATATAGGGGGCCTAGGGGGTGCGCCGGCCCTGGAGATCCCATCTTCAAAGGGGGGACGGCGGCCTAGGGGGGGACTTGCCCCCCAAGTCAAGTGGGGCGCCCCCACTGTCGTGGTTCTAAGCCTGACAGTAGAGTGGGGGGTAGGTATGGAGAGGCAAGGTCCTAGCTATGGAGAGGTTGTAAGCACAAAGGATGTACGAGTTCAGGCCCTTCTCGGAGGAAGTAACAGCCCTACGTCTCGGAGCCCGGAGGCGGTCGAGTGGATTTTGAGTATATGAATTACAAGGTGCCAAACCCTTCTGCCTGTGGAGGGGGGTGGCTTATATAGAGTGCGCCAGGACCCCAGCCAGCCCACGTAGGAGAGGGTTTAAGGTGAGTTAAGTCTGGGGCGTTACTGGTAACGCCCCACATAAAGTGTCTTTACTATCATAAAGTCTACTTGATTACAGGCCGTTGCAGTGCAGAGTGCCTCTTGACCTTCTGGTGGTCGAGTGGGTCTTCGTGGTCGAGTCCTTCAAGTCAGTCGAGTGTGTCCCTCGTTGGTCGACTGGAAGGCGACCTCTTCTAAGGGTGTCCTTGGGTAAGGTACTTAGATCAGGTCCATGACCCTACCCTAGGTACATAACCCCATCATTAGCCCCCGAATGGATTGAGGCTTCGAGTGAGGAAGGAGTTGACGTCGTTTCCGATTAACCTTTGTGCCCTGGTCGTGCGTTGTCCTGGACCAAAGAATCTCTTCGTCGACAGTGAACGACTTGTCTTCAGTCGACTCGATCCATTCTATTCTTGCGTCGAGTGATCTTTCGGGCTTCGACGATATCCGAGCGACGGATCGCCGGAAACCCCGTGTCTGACAGACTGATCTGCCGTTCGCGGATTCCGCGGGATGCAAAATTTGGGGACGCGCGCGAAGCGGGACGGCCCGCGGCGTTCGGATGGGACGGGACATAGACGCCTCGATCTCCGTGCCGCCTTTTTCGCCACGTATCCCGTCTGCATAACTGTTCCTGATATGATTAGATCGACCGGGCCCACCTGTCATCCACTCGGAAGGGACCTTATAAATGCGCCCAGCGAGGATTTCTGTACTGCGCCTCAGTCATTCTCTCTCTCTCTCTCTGCTTCCTTCTTCCCCGCCCAGCGTGCTCGCTCTCGCCCCCGCACCACTTCCCTTCGCGCATCTCGCCAGCAACCATGGCCAAGGAGAAGACGGCGGCGCTGGAGCGTGCGAAGAAGGCGTCGGCGTCGGAGAAGGCAAAGGGGAGATCCACCAGCCGCGGAGGGTCCTCGTCTAGATCCCGCCTGCCGAAGGGCTGGGTCCAAGGAGACTGGATCCAGTCGACCATCACCGAGAGTGACCTCCTCGACATGGCCAACGAGGGCTTGATTCCTCATGGAGCTGCGAGGCTTCCGGGGAAGGAGTGGCAGCCCCAGCCAGAAGAGGGTGAGTGTGTGCTCTTGGCCACCCATGTTGATCGTGGATTCTCCTTGCCGCCGAGTGTTTTCTTCCGTGGCTTCTTGAATTTCTTTGGGGCGCAGCTCCACCACTTTACCCCAAACTCTATTGCCCATCTTGCCGCGTTCGTGTCCATGTGTGAGGGTTTCCTGGACTGTCGACCGCACTGGGGTTTGTTCAAGCATATATTCACGTGTCGATCTCAGACCGTGAAGAAGGCGAGCCCAGGTGATGAGAGAACCCGAGTCGTCCAAATGTGTGGGGGTCTGGGGATTCAGGTGAGGAATAAGAGCACCTTCCCGCCCATGACCTTTCCCGAGTCCGTCAGAGGCTGGCAGTCGACTTGGTTCTACTGCCAGGTCCAGTCGACGCCAGGGCAGTCGAGTGGACTCCCTCCGTTTACCATGGACCGAGTGAACAAGCCCTCCCCTCTGAAGCTGATTCCGGAGGATAAAGCTGACGTGAAGATGTTGATGGAGCGCGTGGTGCAGTTGGTTCGGGAGGGGGTGACGGGCATGGACCTCCTGGAGGTTTTCCTCAGGCGTCGCATCCATCCCCTTCAGTTCCGGAGCCACTGCATGTGGTTGTACCGTGGGACCGAAGACGAGACTAGAGTCCATCCAGAAGCAGTCGACGACGTCACTCTGGAAAGATGGATGGTAGCCGTTACCGGAAACAAGGATAACCCACGCGGAGCCAGAAGGATTCCTCCACTCGACCACAACAGCGACCCAAACAAGGTACACATGCCCTGCTCTCCACTGCGCCCTTGTCGCATTCATTTCTGTTAACCCTGCCGACTGGTCGACTGATCCTTGTCTGGACATCTGCTAGGCCCTCACCGAGATGTACTCGATGCCCAATGGGGCACAAGCTTCGACTGAGGAGGGCGAGGCGAGCGGGGGCGAGAGCCAGGAAGAGGAGGAATGAGACTCGGATGTTGCAGAGGATGATGACGACGACGATGATGATGACGGTGATGAAGATGACGTCGAGGACGAGGAAGAAGAGGAGGAGGAGGTCGTACCACCGCGCTCAGAAAGGCGGTCGAAGCTTGTCCATGACCCTTCGACCGAACGTGGTAAGGGGGTTGCGACCGCCACTCAGTCGACCAAGCGCCCTCGGACCACCTCTCCGGTGCCGACTGAAAAGGCGCCGAAGCAGCCCAGGGCGGCCTCGTCGAAGCCGATCAAGCTCTTGCCGAAGATGAAGGTGTCCATCCCCACCATATCAGGGTAACCGTGCTGCT
Organism: Triticum dicoccoides; assembly: GCF_002162155.2. Lineage (NCBI taxonomy): Eukaryota > Viridiplantae > Streptophyta > Magnoliopsida > Poales > Poaceae > Triticum > Triticum dicoccoides. The sequence goes on from NC_041387.1 coordinate 52,321,108, forward strand.
CATATTTTCTTATTCTGTGTGAACTTTGTCTCTGGTCGACGCTGAAGTTAGTCGACTGATCCTTCGGAGTTGCAGTGCTGCCACTTCTGAAACTTCGGCCCGGGCTGATGACCACGAGATGGAGGACGCAGCAACTTCGAACCCAGGTACTGTATTCTTAACACCGTTCTTAGTCGACTGACTCGCGATCTTTGATCCTGATTTTTCTCCATAGCTCCACCCAATACTGTTATCAATCTCCCTGATGATGATGAGGATGAAGAGCCGCTGAAGCGCAGGAGGAGTCGGAAAATGTCCGCCAGTAAGGTGCCTCAGGATGTGACGGTGCCTGAGATTCTGACGGTGGAGGAAGAGAACATGACTCGACACACGGTGTCCTTCGCAGATCCATTGACGAGTGCTCAGCAGCCCTCCCTCTTCACGACGCACCACGTCCCAGAGGACCAAGCTGGCACAGCGAAGGAGGCGATACGCCAAGCGGGAATCATGATGGAGCAGCTGAAGACCATCCGGGATGCGAGCCAGGCGGCTTATGACGCCAGTTCTGCCCTCCAAAGCAATGTCCAGGTCAGTCGACCGCTGTTTGTTCTGTTGGATATGCTACCAAAAACTTTTCTTTTCCGGAATTTATAGTAGTCACCCACTGGGTGTGTCGAATAAACTCCATGTTAGCGGGGGCACGCTGAGTGCACCCGCTGGGTGTAGTCCCCAAGGCTAAGGTCGACTGCTGGCAGTCGGCCTTAGGCTTTATGATGTCAATTTTTCTGTCAGTCGACTATGTCGACTGGATTTCACAAACCGGTGGGGGCACGCTGAGTGCACCCACTGGGTGTAGTCCCCGAGACTGTGGTCGACTGCTTGCAGTTGATCACAGTCTTAGAGAATGCATCTCGCTCTTTTTTTTTTGAGGTCGACTGGTCGACTTTGTCTTCAACAGGATTAGTGGGGGCACGCTGAGTGCACCCACTGGGTGTAGTCCCCGAGACTACGGTCGAATGCTTGTATTCGGCTGTAGTCTTAGAAACGTGTGTTTTTTCCTTTTTCACTCGGAAGTGAATTATATTTGACATTTAGTCGATTGGTTCTTCGCAGAACTCTTGTGATCTTGTGACTCGCTACTCTGAGCTGGAACACAAGCATACTCAACTCGAGCTGAGCCTGAAGCTGGTTCAGGAGAAGCTGACAAAGGCAAAGGAGGAGACCGAAGGTATGTTTGGTGAGACCCTGACGACTGCTTTCCTCTTGCTTGTTTCAAAATCTGATCTTGCTGTAACTTGCAGGTAAGGTAAGGGAGGCCCAACAGAAGAAAGACCTTGAACTAGCTGAGAAGATCAAGCTTGCTGACGAGAAGTTGGCTTCAGTCACCAAGCTTGAACAAGACAATACCAATCTGAAAGCTGCTCTTGGGATCACCAACAAGGAGATCAGTCGACTAAAAACTGACAAAGCTTCCCTGACCGACCAAGTCAGCAAATTGACTGGGAAGAAGACTGATCTGGAGGCCTTCCTGAGTAGTCTAGCCAAGAAGCTGTTTCTTATGCTTGAAGGTAAACCTCTATGCTTGGCAAACATTTCCAATTGTGGTTTTTCCATTCGACCATCCCCTTGACTTAGTGATCATCCTTGCAGAATTCTGTCAAAACTTTGAAGAAGAAACTAGCCGGCTGGAGCCAAACCTCGACCCTGTCAATTCTCCGGTGAACGACGAAGTTGCCATGGATGTTTTCCGACTAGAGTCTCGTGTCGCAGCTGTCGTGGACTATCTCGCAAGGCTGAAGGCCGCCACATCTCGCATCGACTCGACGCTTTGGCCTGAAGAGACACTTCAGAATGACCTTGAGTCGCTGATGGCCCGGTTGAACACGATCCCTGGTCGAGTGCAAGAATGGAAGAAGTCCTCGGCTCGGTGTGGTGCAGATGTTGCTCTGTGTCTGGCCCGAGTCCACTGTAAAGATGCGCGAGAAGAGAAGCTGGCGGCCCTTCGGGTGGCCAATACCAAGAAACACGACTTCAGGTCCTTTATGGAAACTTTCCTTGCAGCTGCCACTCGGATCGCCGACGGAATTGACCTTGATGAATTCGTTGCTCCTTCCAGCCCTCCACAGGAGGGGTAAAAAACTTCTTCTGGCTCGACGCTTTAAATTTGCCTCGGTATGCCGAGTGGAATTGTAACCGATAAACCTTAACTGGCTTAACGCCTGAGCACTCTCGGTTCCTTTAGATATCGATTCAAACTTGAATTTGGTGCTTGAATATGATTGCCTTTGGCTCGAAATGTCTTTTGCAGGTTCAAAGCAAGGCGCCTTTACTGCAATCGACATATTCTTCAGTCCACTTAGGCGAGCACTGGGCTGCAGCTAAGCCCCCGAGTGAGAGGGTTTCTCTACACTCGGTAGGATTTTGATAACTTAGGCGAGTGCTTGGACTGCAGCTAAGCCTCCGAGTGAGAGGGTTGCTCTACACTCGGTAGGATTTTGATAACTTAGGCGAGTGCTTGGACTGCAGCTAAGCCCCCGAGTGAGAGGGTTGCTCTACACTCGGTAGGATTTTGATAACTTAGGCGAGTGCTTGGACTGCAGCTAAGCCCCCGAGTGAGAGGGTTGCTCTACACTCGGTAGGATTTTGATAACTTAGGCGAGTGCTTGGACTGCAGCTAAGCC
>NC_041387.1:52324097-52333800 GCF_002162155.2 Triticum dicoccoides
ATTTTGATAACTTAGGCGAGCACAGGGCTGCAGCTAAGCCTCCGAGTGGAAGGCTGGCTTACCACTCGGTAGGATTTTGATAACTTAGGCGAAACGGATTCACAGCTAAGCCTCCGAGTGAGAGGGTTGCTCTTCACTTGGTAGGATTTTTATAACTTAGGCGAGTGCTTGGACTGCAGCTAAGCCTCCGAGTGAGAGGGTTGCTCTTCACTCGGTAGGATTTTGATAACTTAGGCGAGCACAGGGCTGCAGCTAAGCCTCCGAGTGGAAGGCTGGCTTACCACTCGGTAGGATTTTGATAACTTAGGCGAAACGGATTCGCAGCTAAGCCTCCGAGTGGGAGTCTGGCTCACCACTCGGTAGGATTTTTACAAACTTAGGCGAAACGGATTCGCAGCTAAGTCACCCACTGAGGGGAATTTTATTGGACAAAAATAAAAAGTGACAGATATTATGGAGGAACTATGACACTATTATTTTGAGGTCCATGAACTACAGAAGTACTTTATTGCAACTCATCTGAGTGATAAAACTTAAGTGTAAAACGGGCGGAGTAGTTCCGCGTTCCAAGCTCGGGGCTCGTCGATATTATGCTCGACGTTGTAAAGACGGTACGCCCCGTTGTGGAGAACCTTGGTGACGATGAAGGGGCCTTCCCAAGAAGGAGCAAGCTTGTGTGGTTTGTGCTGATCCACTCGGAGAACTAAATCCCCTTCCTGGAAGGCTCGACCTCTCACATTTCTGGCGTGGAAACGACGCAAATCTTGTTGGTAGATGGTCGAGCGGATCAAAGCCATGTCCCTTTCTTCTTCTAAAAGGTCGACTGCGTCCTGCCGCGCCTGTTCAGCCTCTGCTTCGTTGTAAATTTCAACTCGAGGAGCATTGTGGAGAAGATCACTCGGCAAGACTGCTTCAGCTCCGTAGACCAAGAAGAATGGAGTTCTTCCGGTCGACTGATTAGGTGTGGTCCGCAGCCCCCAAAGTACCGAGGGAAGTTCGTCTACCCAGGCTCCAGCCGCGTGTTTGAGATCACGCATCAGTCGAGGTTTCAATCCCTTAAGAATCAGTCCATTAGCTCGCTCTGCTTGTCCATTCGACTGCGGATGAGCGACTGAAGCGTAATCGACCCGTGTGCCTTGGGAGTTGCAGAAATCTCTGAATTCCTCTGAGTCAAAGTTCGACCCATTATCCGTAATGATGCTGTGCGGAACTCCATATCTGAATATTAGTTCCCTGATGAAGCTAACAGCAGTACCGGTGTCAAGGCTCTTGATTGGTTTAGCCTCGATCCACTTGGTGAACTTGTCGACTGCCACCAGTACATGCGTGAAACCACTTCGTCCTGTTCTCAAAGGACCGACCATGTCCAGTCCCCATACCGCGAAAGGCCAGATAAGTGGGATGGTCTTAAGAGCTGACGCAGGCTTGTGCGACATATTCGAGTAGAACTGACATCCCTCGCACTTATCCACTATCTCTTTTGCCATTTCATTCGCCTTTGGCCAGTAAAATCCGGCTCGGTATGCTTTGGCCACGATGGTCCGAGAGGACGCATGATGACCACAGGTCCCCGAGTGAATATCATTGAGGATGAGTCGACCTTCTTCCGGTGTTATGCACTTCTGACCGACTCCAGTCGCGCTTTCTCTGTATAATTGTCCTTTGATTACGGTAAAGGCCTTAGATTGACGGACGATTTGTCGAGCCTCTTCCTCATCCTCCGGAAGCTCTTTTCTCAGGATATATGCGACATACGGAACTGTCCAGTCGGGAATGACCACCAAAACCTCCATGATCAAGTCGACCACCGCTGGGACTTCAACTTCAGTCGGATCTGTGGCACTCTTGGGCTGTGGAGTTTCTTCGGTGAAAGGATCTTCTTTGACTGGCGGAGTGTGTATATGCTCCAAGAACACACCACTCGGAATGGCTTCTCTCTTGGAACCTATCTTTGCTAGATCATCAGCTGCTTGATTTTTCAGTCGGGGTATATGATGGAGCTCCAACCCCTCGAACTTCTTTTCCAGCTTCCTCACTGCACTGCAGTATCTAGTCATGGCTGGGCTTCTCACGTCCCACTCTTTCATCACCTGATTGACCACTAAATCCGAGTCGCCATAGACCATCAGGCGACGGACGCCGAGTGAAATGGCCATGCGCAACCCATATAAGAGGGCCTCATATTCTGCCTCATTGTTGGAGGAATCAAAGTGAATCTGGAGCACATATCTGAGCTTATCTCCTCTGGAGGAAACCAGGACAACCCCAGCACCGGAACCATTCAACATCTTAGAGCCATCAAAAAACATGGTCCAATGCTCCGAGTGAACTTCAGTCGGCTGCTGCTGTTCAATCCACTCGGCAAGGAAATCTGCTATTGCCTGGGACTTAATGGCTTTCTTTGCCTCAAACTTGATATCAAGGGGAAGAAGTTCAATCGCCCATTTGGCCACTCGACCAGTTGCATCTTTGTTGTGCAAAATCTCTGATAGTGGAGCGTCGCTGACGACTGTGATGGAATGATCAGAGAAATAATGAGCAACCTTCTTTGTGGTCATGTATATTCCATACACAAGCTTCTGATAATGAGGATATTTCTGCTTGGATGGAGTCAAGACTTCAGACAAATAATACACTGGGCGCTGAACTTTGAGAGCTTTTCCTTCTTCTTCCCGCTCGACCGTTAGCACAGTACTGACGACTTGTCCTGTGGCTGCGATATAGAGCAACAGAGGCTCTTTGCTGATTGGAGCAGCAAGCACCGGCTGGGTGGAGAGCAGAGTTTTGAGCTCGGCAAACGCTGCGTCAGCTTCTGGAGTCCACTCGAACTTGTCTGTCTTCTTCATCAGTCGGTAAAGAGGCAATGCCTTTTCACCGAGTCGTGAGATGAATCGACTTAATGCGGCCAAGCATCCAGTAAGCTTCTGGACATCGTGCACTCGCACAGGGTGTTTCATTCGGAGAATAGTGCCAATCTTTTCTGGGTTAGCGTCGATTCCCCGTTCGGAAACGAGAAAACCGAGTAACTTGCCACCAGGAACTCCAAATGTGCACTTTGATGGATTGAGCTTGATATCATATCTTCTGAGGTTGGCAAATGTTTCGGCGAGATCAACGAGCAGGTCGGAACCTTTTTGTGATTTGACAACAATATCATCCATATATGCTTCCACATTCCGACTGATTTGAGTGAGTAGACACTTCTGAATCATTCGCATAAATGTGGCTCCGGCATTCTTGAGGCCAAATGGCATGGTGATATAGCAGAAGCACCCGAATGGAGTGATGAAAGCTGTTTTTACCTCATCGGGTCCGTACAGACGGATCTGGTGGTACCCGGAGTAGGCATCTAAAAAGGATAGCCTCTCGCATCCCACGGTCGAGTCAACAATTTGATCTATGCGAGGGAGAGGAAAATGATCTTTCGGGCAGGCCCGGTTGATGTGCTTGAAATCAATGCACATTCGGAGCGACTTGTCTTTCTTGGGGACCATGACGACATTAGCGAGCCACTCGGAGTGGTATATCTCTCGGATAAATCCTGCCGCCAACAGTCGAGCCACTTCTTCGCCAATGGCTTTTCTCTTCTGGACGGCGGACCGCCAAAGATGCTCTTTGACTGGTTTTGCAGATGAGTCGACTCTTAGGCGATGCTCAGCCAGTCCCCTGGGAACACCTGGCATGTCAGCGGGCTTCCATGCAAAAATGTCCCAGTTCTCACGGAGGAACTGGATGAGCGCTTCTTCCTATTTTGGGTCGAGTGTTGTAGAGATGCGGGTCGGAGCTGCATCGGGGTCGGTCGGGTGAATGTGGACAGGCTTCGTCTCACCGGACGACTGGAATGCAGACTCTGTGGCGGGTTTCTTTGATCGCAGCAAGTCACTCGGATCTGCGTTTTGCTTGTATTCCTCGAACTCGACCGCTGTCACCTGGGAATCAGCAATCTTGGAGCCCTTCTGAAAGCACTCTTCTGCCTTTTTCCTATCACCGGTGACAGTGATCACTCCTTTGGGGCCGGGCATCTTCAATTTGAGGTACACGTAACATGGTCGAGCCATGAACCGTGCGTAAGCTGGTCTCCCCAAAATGGCATGATATGCACTCTGAAAATCCACGACCTCAAACGTCAACTTTTCTTTGCGAAAATGCTTCGAATCACCAAACACCACGTCCAGGGCTATTTGGCCGAGTGACTCGGCTTTCTTTCCTGGAATAACCCCATGAAAGCTCATCTTATTAGTGCTCAGTCGGGACATCGGAATGCCCATTCCTTTCAGTGTGTCTGCATATAACAAATTCAGCCCGCTTCCACCATCCATCAGCACCTTTGTCAGTCGAGTGCCTTCGACAACTGGATCGACCACCAAAGCTTGCCTCCCAGGGGTGGCAATATGAGTCGGGTGATCAGATTGGTCGAATGTGATGGGTGTTTGAGACCATTTCAGATAATTTGCTTTCGCTGGGGCAACCATGTTCACCTCTCGGTTAATGACTTTCAGTCGACTCCTGCTTTCCACATCTGCAAAGATCATCAGAGTGGAGTTGATATGCGGATATCTTTCCTCACTGTCCTCCTTGTCTTCGGCCTTGTCCGACTCCTTCTCCTTGTCCTTAGACTGTTTTCCTTGAAACTGCTGGATCAGGAGTCGACATTGGCGAGTGGTGTGCTTCGGGTAAATGATATTCCCCTCTTCGTCTTTCTTCGTGTGAATGTGACATGGCATATCCATCACGTCGTTCCCTTCTTTATCCTTTACCTTCTTGGGGTTCCAGGATCCTTTTGGTTTCCCCTTAAACTTTCCTTGAGTCACGGCCAGAGCCTCTCCAGGAGCTGCCGGTTCAGCCTTCCGCTTCTGTTTCCGACTGGTGTTTCCTTTTTCCGACTGACTCGGCTTGTGCTTGCCGCTTCGGAGTCGGTCTTCTTCTTCGCCGTTGGCGTACTTGGTAGCAATCTCCATCATCCGACTCAAGGTCATGTCACCGGTTCGACCAAACTTCAAACTCAGTTCTCTGTTCTTGACGCCGTCTTTGAAGGCGCGGACTGCCTGATGATCGGACACATTCTCCACAGTGTGGTGCAAAGTGATCCACCTCTGAATATACTCTCTAAGAGTCTCATTAGTTTTCTGCACGCAGACTTGCAACTCTGTCAATCCAGCTGGTCGCTTGCAAGTTCCTTCAAACGTCCTGACGAACACTCGGGACAGGTCTTCCCAAGTGTAAATGCTGCTAGGAGGTAACTGAGTCAACCATGCCCTGGCAGAACCTTCGAACATGAGGGGCAAATGCTTCATGGCCACCTCGTCGTTCCCACCACCAATCTGAACTGCCACTCGGTAGTCTTCAAGCCAAGTTTCAGGCTTAGACTCACCAGTGAACTTGCTGACTCCTGTTGCCAACCTGAAATTGGGAGGGATAACTGCGGCTCTGATAGCTCTGCTGAAACATTCAGGACCAGAAACATGCACTCGACTGCTTGTGGGTACATCTCTGTCGAGTCCACCTCGATGGGCTCTGTTCCGGTCAACCAACCCTTGCACGATAATGGATCGCGCGTCGAAGCCTGGTTCTCTGGGGTCGACTGGAACCCTACGCCCTGTACTGTACTGACGCCTATCATCTGGCTGCCGAGGAGCGTAAGACCCACCCCTCGGAGGGGAATAGGGCACTCGACGCCTATCATCTCGGTCGAGTCTGTCGCCATATTGATCTCGTCGATTCTCGCGCCCTTCACGCCGCGGAGGCGATCTGGGGCTATGAGCCGACTGAGCCGTATTCACAGTGACGGATCGACTGTGAATTCTGTTGCGCGACTGAGACACGGCTGAATTCTGATCTCCTGCTGCCCGGAGCAGATCCCTGATCTGCAGCAAACCTCTGCCAGCTTCCGACTGCGAAGGCTGGATGGACTCTGCTATACGGGTCGCAGCTGCTAAATTCTGAATTGGGGTTCGATATACCTGAGTCGGCGGGAAGAGTTGACGTCGACTGTTGTCGGGAACTCGTTGCCACGCGCGCTCGTCGAGAGCTCGCTGAAGGTTCTCCAATCGAGTGCGCTCGGCCAAATTGGCCAGACGCGCCTCCTCCAAGGCACGAGCCTCGGGGGTTTCTCCTGCGATGGGAATACGCAGGGGATCCTCGTTCCTGCGGCGAAGTTCCTCTCTTTGCAGAGAGTCGAGTGGCTCGGGCTGGTACTCTTCGTAGCCTCGTGTAGGGTCGCCGCCGTCACCTGCTCCACCACCACGGGCGAAGCCAGGGGGACTGTGGGGCCCGTCGACCATCAAGATTTCCGCCGCTGGATCACTGCTACCGCACTCGGATGCAGTCTCTACGGAACCAGTCGACAGATCGAACAAGCCGTAGAGAGGTTCGTCGGGCTCGATTGCCGCAACTTGGGTGGTGGACGATTGGCGAGCCACCGCGTGCCTCACCCATCGCTGAAGCCTCGACCGACCCGAGCGCTTGCGCTGGCGGGATACCGGGAGGGTGGACGATGGAGGGGTCGACCGATACTGGGTCGACGGTTGCCGCAGCAGAACGCCGCGGACATATGCACGAAAATGCGTCGCACCGCGGACGGGGAGCGCATCAACGTCGAGCGGAGCATCATGGAGCCACGCGGAGTCGTCGGCGAAGAAGGTGAGAGTGCCGAGACGGATCTCTTGACCCCCGACCAAAGCTCCAGCAGACACCATGATGAAAGTACTCGGAAGAATCGCAACTTCTCCACAAAATCGCTAAAACACCCGCCCCACGGTGGGCGCCAACTGTCGTGGTTCTAAGCCTGACAGTAGAGTGGGGGGTAGGTATGGAGAGGCAAGGTCCTAGCTATGGAGAGGTTGTAAGCACAAAGGATGTACGAGTTCAGGCCCTTCTCGGAGGAAGTAACAGCCCTACATCTCGGAGCCCGGAGGTGGTCGAGTGGATTATGAGTATATGAATTACAAGGTGCCGAACCCTTCTGCCTGTGGAGGGGGGTGGCTTATATAGAGTGCGCCAGGACCCCAGCCAGCCCACGTAGGAGAGGGTTTAAGGTGAGTTAAGTCTGGGGCATTACTGGTAACGCCCCACATAAAGTGTCTTTACTATCATAAAGTCTACTTGATTACAGGCCGTTGCAGTGCAGAGTGCCTCTTGACCTTCTGGTGGTCGAGTGGGTCTTCGTGGTCGAGTCCTTCAAGTCAGTCGAGTGTGTCCCTCGTTGGTCGACTGGAAGGCGACCTCTTCTAAGGGTGTCCTTGGGTAAGGTACTTAGATCAGGTTCATGACCCTACCCTAGGTACATAACCCCATCACCCACCCCTAGGGTTTCCAACCCTAGGCGCAGAGGAGGCCCAAGGGGGGGCGCACCAGCCGACAAGGGGCTGGTTCCCTTCCCCTTTCAGTCCACGTGGCCCTCCGGGATAGGTGGCCCCACCCGGTGGACCCCCGGGACCCTTCCGGTGGTCCCGGTACATTACCGGTGACCCTCGAAACTTTCCCGGTGGCCGAAACTGGACTTCCTATATATAATTCTTTACCTCCGGACCATTCCGGAACTCCTCGTGACGTCTGAGATCTCATCCGGGACTCCGAACAACTTTCGGGTTTCCGCATACTAATATCTCTACAACCCTAGCGTCACCGAACCTTAAGTGTGTAGACCCTACGGGTTCGGGAGACATGCAGACATGACCGAGACGACTCTCCAGTCAATAACCAACAACGGGATCTGGATACCCATGTTGGCTCCCACATGCTCCTCGATGATCTCATCAGATGAACCACGATGTCGAGGATTGAAGTAATCCCATATACAATTCCCTTTGTCAATCGGTACGTTACTTGCCCGAGATTCGATCGTCGGTATCTCAATACCTCGTTCAATCTCGTTACCGGCAAGTCACTTTACTCGTACCGTAATGCATGATCCTGTGACCAAACACTTGGTCACTTTGAGCTCATTATGATGATGCATTACCGAGTGGGCCCAGAGATACCTCTCCGTCATACGGAGTGACAAATCCCAGTCTCGATCCGTGTCAACCCAACAGATACTTTCGGGGATACTTGTAGTATACCTTTATAGTCACCCAGTTACATTGTGACGTTTGGTACACCCAAAGCACTCCTACGGTATCCGGGAGTTACACGATCTCATGGTCTAAGGAAATGATACTTGACATTGGAAAAGCTCTAGCAAACGAACTACACGATCTTGCGCTATGCTTAAGATTGGGTCTTGTCCATCACATCATTCTCCTAGTGATGTGATCCTGTTATCAACGACATCCAATGTCCATAGTCAGGAAACCATGACTATCTGTTGATCAACGAGCTAGTCAACTAGAGGCTTACTAGGGACATGTTGTGGTCTATTTATTCACACATGTATTACGATTTCCGGATAACACAATTATAGCATGAATAATAAACAATTATCATGAACAAGGAAATATAATAATAATCCTTTTATTATTGCCTCTAGGGCATATTTCCAACAGACCTATCATCAGTCTTATAAATAGGCTCGCAATAGGTTTTTCGGAGTTTTTTCCTTGGGAAGATGGGGAAAATGTTGTTGGGATTTGATAGCTAGTGGCACTTGCCAGATGGGAGTAGACATCAACCATATTCTTATGGACGCCGATAAGTGCCACACGTGTGGGCGTTAGGGAGTTCACCCACACATTTTGTGTGGTGTATAAGAGGAACAGCCCACACACCTACGTGTGGGCAAAACAAGTAATGCCCACACACCTCTTTTTTTTCCTTCCGATCCCTCTCACACGCATGCGTGTGGGCTAAGTTGATAACTCCCACACGCACGTATGTCAGGCCTCGTACCTCCTGGTCTCGCATGCCACGCGTGACAATCACCGCGCCCGCAAGTGCCATGGTCCAGACCCTCGTCCATGTTCGTTTAAATGCAGTTGCCATGTCGCTGAACTACGGTTGCCATGTCGGACAACTGCAGTTGCCATGGTTGCTCAACTGCAGTTGCCATGTATGGTCACAATCATACATGGGCAGTTGAGAGAGTTGCCATGTGCTCACAAGCATGCTAGGGCAGTTGCCATGTAAAAGAAAGAGTTGTCATCTGCTTACGTGCGCGTTAGGACAGTTGCCATGTACGTGCACATTATGGCAGTTGCTATGTACCATGCAAAAACACATGACAACTCGGTAAAAGAGAGTTGCCATCTGCTTACTTGCACACTAGGCAGTTTCCGTGTACCCTGCAAAAACACATGGCAACTCGGGTAAAAAAAAGAGTTGCCACCTTCTTATAAAGCACACTAGGGGCAGTTGCCATGTGCACTGCAAAACACATGGCAACTAGCAGCTTGGGTGTGGGGGAGGAGACGGGCGTGTGGGCGAGATGGCAAATGCCCAAACACTAGCCCTTGTGCGTGCGTGCAAAGTGGCGTGTGGGCGAACTGCATCTCGCCCACACACCAGCCCCTCCCGTGTGGTGAAACGGCCGTGTGGGCGACCGGGTGAACGCCCACACACCAGGCCAGTCCTACGTGACATTAGAAACATGCCAAGATTCATGCGCTTACGAACGGACGCGGATCCACGCGTGTGGGCGAGATGCAAACGCCCACACGTGTGGGCGTTAACATTTCCGATTCTTGTTGACTTCAACAAGGGTTCAATAAAGAGGCATTAGTGTTGAGTCGAAATAGGGTGTGTGTGTGTGGGGGGGGGGGCACATTTT
>NC_041387.1:52334113-52347098 GCF_002162155.2 Triticum dicoccoides
GAACGGACGCGGATCCACGCGTGTGGGCGAGATGCAAACGCCCACACGTGTGGGCGTTAACATTTCCGATTCTTGTTGACTTCAACAAGGGTTCAATAAAGAGGCATTAGTGTTGAGTCGAAATAGGGTGTGTGTGTGTGGGGGGGGGGGGCACATTTTTAGAAAATGAAGATTACCTTCCGTCCACGTCCACTACATCATAATGATGCATGCAGTCATCTTGTATGAAGCAAATATCCAAAAAGTCTGCCATGTGGTACAAGCTCGTTCGGAGCTAAAAAAGTAAAGTTAAGATAAAAGTTGCATAACCGGCAAAAGTAGGACAAGATGACAAAACACCTAGGTCCATGTTTTTTAAACTCCTCGGTTTCGAGGAGTTTTTTTAATAAAAAAACAAGTTAAAGTTTAAAAAGGTGTTTAAGGAGTTAAATTCATTTAGAGATGCCCCAAAAATAGTTACTCCCTTCGTCTCACAATTTAAAATCACTTTCTACACTATTAAAAATGTAAAAAATTGTCTTAAATTTTAGGACAGATGGAGTACTCTGTATAATGAGGATTCGGTCTTTCCCTTTCCTGTTCGCTGTACTTGGACAAAATCTTGTATATATATATATACACTGGTTTTTCATCTCTACTTGTTATATATTCTGGTCGAGAAAACATTCTCCTGTCGACGGAAATGAATAAGCAGGTGAGCTTTCCTTTTCCAAAAGAAAAAGGTGACATGCCAACCACTTCCTCCACGTGACAATGCCTTCCACGCTTCTTACGTTGGTGTTCAGATCGGATCCAAATTGATTGGAGCAGCAGACAGCAGTACAGGTACGGCTGTGTGCCTAGTAGAAGCACCAAGAAAGGACGAGAGAGAGAGAATGTCCTTGAAGCTTCTCCGGCTGCGTACCGCCGGGCAATGCCACTTCCTGCCGCCGCTGCTGCTGCTACATCTCGTCCCCGCCCTCCTGCTCCTGCCGCCCTCACGCCCGGCGTTGGCGGCGGCGGCGACGGTGGTCACCCACCTGCCAGGATTCGATGGCCCTCTGCCCTTCAACCTTGAAACAGGGTAAGCTCTAGGTGCGTGCCTCCACGGCTAAGCTTGGTTGAAATGGCGCCGGATTCATGGCCGGAGTGCCCGTGCGTTGCAGATACGTGGGCGTGGAGGAGGAGGCCGGGGCGGAGCTCTTCTACTATTTCGTCGAGTCGGAGAGGAGCCCCGGCACGGACCCGCTGCTCCTATGGCTCACCGGCGGTCCCCGCTGCTCGGTCATCATGGGCCTGGCCTTTGAAATCGGTCAGTTCACCAAATTGGGCTTCCAATTTCTGACATGCGTACTAGTTGCTGCTCGTATTCATCTATCCGCCATTGTTTTGCACCGTAGGTCCTCTGAAGTTTGTGTTGGCACCGTATAGTGGCGGTTTGCCGGAGTTGGTGTATAACCCATATTCATGGACAAAGGTGAGAGATTATTGATGATCATTGATGTCACTGTCTCCCTGAGATGCTCGTCGCAATGCATTTCATTTTTGACCAGTTTTATGGTTCACTGACGACAATTCTTGATTAGATGGCAAACATACTCCTGTTGGATTCACCGGTGGGTTCAGGTTTTTCGTTCGCTCGTGATCCCAAAGGCTACGATGTTGGGGACTACTCATCATCTTCGCAGGTCCAAACATTTCTGAATAAGGTGATGAGAGGCATGTCGTACCGTCATATAGTTTTGAATGGTCTCGCAAATATTTTGTTTTTGTTTTGAATGGAGAACTTCGGTGCATTGATTATTGGCCGCTCTAATCGTGGTTGTGTAGTGGTTCACGGATCACCCGCAATACCTTTCAAATCCTTTCTACATTGGTGGAGATTCATATGCTGGAAAGGTGATTCCACTTATTGGACAAGGCATTTCAGAAGGTAATTATTACTCCCTCTGTTTCAAAATAGATGACCCAACTTTGTACTAAAGTTAGTATAAAGTTGAGTCATCTATTTTGGAACAGAGGGAGTAGCTCTTTACAGCATTGCACATCTATGCGCATTCCTGAATGTATTATGACAAGCGGTTCGAAAGGAACTACAAAATCATATGTTTTTGTACAAAATTTCGAGTCATAAAGATCTGGATTTGATTCTAAAGATGGAGCTCACATTACTAACTTTATGTGAAAAACATCAAAAATATGCTCCACATTATAACCCTCCTCCAGTTTCCATTGGTGTTGCTTACGTGGAAGCCACATCTTGATCGTCACAATATCTTTCCTTTCCATTTGTTATTATAAAGAAAACTAGTATAATTGAAACTTTTGGAAAATATTGCATATGATCTATAGGTTTTAATTTACAAAAGAGAAAAATAATTCACTGGGCCAATGGTTCAATTCATTTTCACAAATAGTTGATGAGAAAAATATATTAAAATGGCACCTCAAGTTGACCAAAATTTCAAACCATTATGAATACTATAAAAAAACATAGATAATTCTATAAGCCAATTACTAAAATTTAAGCTCAGTTAGACAAACTATTTTACAAGATGATATTGTTCAAGATTTATACCTCAAAGTTTGGATGAAATCCCAAACAATTGAGAAAATAAAAAAATGATAAAAAAAACTCGGTTGTTTGAATTTGAAACTGTTTGCACATTTTTAGGATAAAGTAAATGTGTATGTTGTTGCCTCAAATTCTAACATGGACAAAGGTGAGAGAGCTGATGACATGGTAATGATGTCTTGTCCGCCACATAGGGCAAAAACGGTAAAACCTGCCAGGGGGTTACAGTCAGAACGTTTTTCTAGAGTTGTCATATGAATCGAGGCGGGTAATTTGGAATTTCACCAAGAGTTGAGGAGGTAATGTGGACTTACCTCTTGATTATAATATGCTCCAGGAATTGACGTGAGGCAACAACCTGTTATCAATCTCAAGGCAAGTTATTATCTATCCTTTGAACATTTACATCGACAACGACAATATAATGGAAAAGAGTGTGAGACCATGTATTTATTCTATTGACGTGTTAATGCAATTATTTCAGGGATATATGGTTGGCAACCCTATAACAGATCCAAAGTTTGATGAAAATTACAAAATTCCAAGTGCTCATGGCTTTGGGATAATATCTGATCAAATATATGAGGTGATGCCACATTTGAACACTTCAACAATATCATGTGATATCTTTTTGTAGTATGCTTTGATCTAAGAAGTTGTAGCATGGTTCCTTTTTGTGAAGAGTGCGGTGAAGAATTGCAAAGGAGATTATGTTACCCCCATGAACGAAATGTGTGTTGAAGTGTTGCATACTATCAATAATGTAAGATTCATGTATTTCTCTATTGTTATGAACTAGTATGGTATTTCCAACATCATCTAATGCACTTCCCTTCTATCGCAGCTCATTTCTGAAATTTCAATTGAACACATCTTGTACAACAAGTGTGACGTAGTTGCGCCAAAGACCATAGATGATGCTTCAAGAAGAAAGTTTTTGTTGGAAGAATCTACCCAGTTAAACACGCCACCTGCTCGTCCAACTGTAGATTGTTTTGTCAGTCTCTCTTCATCCATGAAGTGTCAATTTGATATACGAATTCCGATGAATGTGAAATATGTCACATGATGTTGTTCTCGTAGCACAAACTTATCTAGAATTATTTTCTAAATTGCAGACATATGGTTATTACCTAGCTTACTTTTGGATGAACAACAACATGACTAGAAAAGCTCTTGGGATCAAGGAGGTACACACTATATCTTTTGCATGAAACTTATTTCATAGAGTATGCATCCAAAGGTATCATTATGTAGTTTTAACTTCTTTAGATATAAAATTAGACACGATAGGGTAAAAAATGTTGTAGAAGTAGAAAAAAGTAAAGAAAATCATCACCTTTTGAATCTTGGACTTTGCATCAACTCTATATTTACTCGTGAATTTTTTTAAAACATCTAAATATGCCAGACACTTTTATAACATCCATTGACATCAAGTGGTTTGCACTAACATAACATCCAATAAAGCTAGTGTCTGTTGGATGGCTGCGACATATATACAATACACATGTTTGCTAACAGTGGGAGGTGAAGGTGAGGGCGACCGGTTTAAAAGGAGAAGATTGGTAGCTGACAACTTTGTCCAAGCCTTTATTTGCATTTTGTTTTTCCGAGTGTACACAATTTATTAATTCTAAAGTGTATGTTTCTCTTTAGATGATTTCAAAGTTTTCATACCAAAACAGAACTTGGTGCAAAGTTGAGATTTTAAGTTGACCTTTTAGCTTAATACGTACCATGTAGGAGCACACCTGAATTCTTTTTCCAATCCACATCATTTGGAACATTATTGATGAAAGTTAATTTGGCAATAGGGAACAACCAATGAGTGGATACAATGCAACATAGGGCTCCCCTACACATATGAGATACCGAGCAGTATACCATACCATCTCAACCTCACTACAAGAGGTTATCGTGCACTTGTGTACAGGTAAAAACAAGGGCGTGAGATTTTTTTTTACTTAGTCACATTGGCTCTCATGATTAAAACTACTTGTGAGCGCAGTGGAGACCATGATCTGGAGGCACCATTTCTTGGCACACAAGCATGGATAAGATCCTTGAACTTTTCGATCGTTGATGAATGGAGAGCATGGCATCTTAGTGGGCAGGCTGCTGGGTTAAGTCTTTACATCTCCCTATTTCATATATAAGAAAAACTCCATGGCACACACCTTGTGTGCTAGCTTTCTCCACACTCTCTTTGACATGGGATGCAACTTTTCTTTTTTGTAGATTTACCATAGAATACACAAACAATATGACATTTGCCACAGTGAAGGTGATCTTGTTTTCCTTTCCAAATCATGTCCATGGGGAACCATACATGTTCTAACATGGTAGAGGTCATCATTCATTATTTGTACAGGGTGCTGGTCATACTGCTCCAGAGTACCGGCCTAAAGAATGTTTTGCCATGGCTCAAAGGTGGTTGGACAATGAGCCTCTCTGAGGCATATACCCCTACCACTTTATTTTCTGTATTAACACATATCATTTTTATGCATTTCTTCATCTACATATGGAAAGATGAACGCAATAATGATTTTAAATGAACTTTATTTTCTCTTCCTAGAAAGATTTGGTGGGGGAGAGAAAAGCATCCATCAAGGCTAGATTTATCCTATCAACTCTGAATGTGAATTAAATGGGCGAATTGTGTTAGGGCATCTCCAACGGCGACCCTCAAACCTCTCGCATACGTCCAGACAACGTTGTCCGGACTGCGAAAGCCATCTAACGCAGGTCTGTATTGGTCCGCGGCGTGGTCCTTGCCGGCGGGAGGGCTCCTACTCCGTTTTTAGGTGTTTTTGGTGTCTGTTCAGGGCTTGTGTTCTGCTCAGGAAGACAAGACGGCGGCGGCGGCTACCTGAAGTTGGGATAAGGTTCTCCCCATCTAGCCTCTGTTATGATGGCGCGTCTAGCGCTATCGAAGGGCGCGTGGAGATGTGTCTTTGACGGATCTCACGGGATTCGGTTGGCGTTTGTCTTGAGAGGATCCATTTGGATCCGGTCTTCGTTCGTTTGTGTTCATGCGTCTTCAGATTGGATCCTTCCGATCTACACTTCTCTTTATCGGCGACGTTTGTTGTTTAGGTGTGTTGGTCCTATTGGGCCTTAGCACGACGACTTTCCAACTATCTAGTACAAAAAGGTTTGCTCGGCTCCGGCGAGGGAGGGGCAATGACGGCGGCGTGCCTTCGGCTCGCTCCAATGCTTGTAGTCGTTGCTAGGTGGGTTTAGGGCTATGGATGTACTTTTTACTTCTTATGTTCTTTGTACTTCCTTGACAGATGATGAATAGATCGAAAGTTTTCCCCCCAAAAAACCCATCTCCTGTGTGAACTACGATTGAAACCTCCCTACAGGCAACATGCATTAGTATATTCTCAAGTGAATTTTAAATCTATTTTTTGCGGCCGAGATCTTGTTGCATTTGCTTTTTTGTTGTTGTTGCGGGTAATGTTGCATTTTCTTGTGGAATGCTAAAACTCTTATCTTAAGATTACTTTTATTTTCTTGTGGAATGTTAAACTTCTCACATGATTTGAATCTTAATGAATATATTTATACATTCTATGCAGTTTTTCAAAATCAAGTCTTCTTCTTTTTTGCGAATAAAGAAATCGAATCTTCAATTCCGCATCAACACGCGGGGCACCATCTAGTAAAAATCAGTGAGTGCAACCATGCACACCATGAACTTGGATTTGCTTCCGGCCAACTCTAATCACAGCATCTCCCACACAATAACATTAAAGGATAACCGACCAAGTCTTTTCTTCAAAACTTTTCAAATGATCTAGCAGCACGTATGTATGATACGCCTTAAGTTCATCGTGACTTTCAGTAGATGAGCATCCATCGTTGCTGCACTCATCAACACGACGTCCACATAGACGTGCCAGACAGAGCACGTCCGATTTGAACCGGCCAAACCCAACCGGAGTCCCGCAGCAGAACAGATGAGCAAGCGAGTGCGAGTCAGACCTCCCGTGCTCCGCAACCAGCCCTCCACCCACGACCCGTCACGTCACTTCACTTCGCCCAGAACGAGTCGCCGGCCCCTTTCTTCATAGAGCTAAGAAAACCTGGAAATTACCAGAATGATTGTAGCCAAGGCTGTATGGCAAAGATATGTCACAGAGCTAAGAAAACCTGGAAATTACCAGAATGATTGTAGCCAAGGCTGTATGGCAAAGATGACTTTGACTATGTGATAGCATCTAATTTAGAAATGACGAAAGGCATTGGCTTGGCAAGTAACCAATAGGACACCTTCTTGGGTATCAGGAATGATTCCACACAAGACATCAGGAAAAACATAATTCCACATAGAGTAGCTGATGTCCTTGCTACAAGGGCATCATTCCAGCAGAACAAGCCATATATGTGGAGATAAATTGCGACCTTTGTTCAGTTAGAATGCGAGAAAACTTGGCATTTGGAGATACATATATGAAACAAGAGAAAACTCGACTAATCCTTGGTCCTAATGAGACCTTAAATGACATGTCAAGCGAGTGTTCTAGTGTTTTAGCCAATTTATTGTTTTTCAAGCATTGCAAGAAAGCTTGTTTCTATCCTCCAATTTTTCTGTACTGAAGTAATCCATGGACGTAAGAAGTGTTAAAGAAAAGATATTTGTGTAGCAGGAAGAGCAAACATCCAATCTGTAGGATTCAACACGAGTGTCAAGACTTGCAGGCAGGAGGCAAACAATGATAGACACCAATCCATTCCATTCTATCTACACAACAATCTCATCTGGATACTCATGTTCACTTGGCAGAATTCTGTTATTAAACTATCAGCACTCAATGATTACTGTAGTAACCAGATAAGTAGATCCGGGGAACAAAGGAACTCACAAGGTCCATGTTGCAGAGCAGGAAGGAGAAGAAGCAAGCAGAGGACGACGATGGTCCAGAACTTGGGGAACTGCTTCCACTAGGAAGAGGAATCGCAAGGCCAACACAAGGGTTGCTAGGCCTGACTGGGTGTAATGAGTCAGCCCACAGCTCGCCTATATCAACCACCATGCAAGACTAGTGAAGGCATCCAGAGAATCATACGGCAAGGCACGACGGCTACCTCACTTGCTACCTCTCAATTCCCTTTCGTGTAATCGATTCATCTTGTAACTGAACCGTAGCTCAATCTGTATGAACTTGTGAGACTGATTGAAAGAATCTTACTAGTGCCCTAACATCTGGTATCAGAGACCAACCACCACCACTTCCACTCTCCAATTTTGCTCTGTTCATCGAAACCAGACGCCTCCGCCAAGCCCGAGCTTAGATCGAGGCCATGGATCCTACCATGAAGGAGTACATGGTGAAGATCAGCAGCTCCATGGACGAGTTCTGCCTCGAGCTCCGCAGCAACACAGCCGCGATCAACGCGCACACGGCCAAGTTGGACGACCTGGTCGCGTGGCAACCCGATCTCAAGCGCTGCATCAACCAGTGCATAAACACGGTGACGGAGTTACAACAAGGGCGGCTGCCTACGGTGGCAATGCTCAGTGTGGCGGCTTCCGGATCGACTCAACCCGATCCGAGCCTAGCAGTGGCCGACGTCCTCCTTGGCGCCGGAATTCCTGCGCAGGCGCGACCACACGGGTCTGGTGACCACGGCAACGCCTTTCTCCACCGGGAGCAGGTGCTAGCGACGTCGCCATCGCCCCTCCTGGGCACTGGTCGGTACTCCCTCCAGTTGCTCGCTCTGCTTCCTTCTCCCTTCACACACGCGAGCCAGTTGCTCGCTGGGTTGGGTCAGGCCCATCCTTCGGTTGTGTTTCCGCAGTTTGCCGGCGAGAACCTCAAACCTTTGGAAAACAGTGTGTGAACAATATTTCAACATGTTTGGGATCCATTCATCCTTTTGGGTGCCCATGGCCGCCCTTAATTTCTCGGGAACGTCGTCTATTTGGCTACAGTGGCTACAGAGCAAGCTCTTTGAATTCGACTGGGAATCCTTTGTTGCCTTACTTTGTGCTCGATTTGGTCGAGATTGACACCAGCTCTTGATTAGGCAATTTTAATTTTACACCATTCGTCAAACTACTTTAGTGGCAGATTACATTGAGCGCTTTGAGTTGATTGTGAATCATCCCGCCTCCTACTCTGATGCTACTCATCCACATGTTTACTTGACTCGTTTTGTCGAGGGATTCTGAGAGGACATCCGGGCGGTGGTGCTGATCCAGCGACCACCAGATTTGGACACGGCCTGTGCTCTGGCGCTCTTGCAAGAGGAGGTCGTGGACTCGGGTCTACCCATCAGCAACGTCCTACGCTGCGCAGCACCGATGCATCACTGCGGACGTGCGCCATTACCACTGCCACCTCCTCCACGACCACCACCTTCAGCTGCTACGACCCCTGCGGTGGATCGTCGTGGCACCGAGAGCGCCCTCACTGACACGTCCAAAGTTAAGGCCCTGCACGACTACAAGCGTGCCTGGGGCCTCTGCTTCAAGTGCGGTGAGCGGTGGTGGCATGACCACACGTGCCCCACTACTGTTCAACTACACGTCGTCGAGGAGCTGCTTGAGCTCTTCGGCATGGACGCGGTCTTCGATGAGCAAGCTACTACGGTGTCAGAACCCGGCTACGAGACGACCATGGCGATTTCGCGTCATGCTCTCACCGGCGACTCTTCTCCCAAGGCATTCCAACTACGCGCATGTATTTTGGTGGGTTGGGTTAGTCAGACGCGGACGTGACAATTATCTAGACGCCCGCAAAGTCCCTCCCCAGTTTGTCTCGGGTTTACGAAAAAAATGCGTCCGGCCCCGGTCGGCAGAACGATGCAGACCGGTGTTGGATGAAAAAAAACAAATTGCAAACCATGTTGTCATGGCCGGTATAAGGAGATGCCATCACTAGCCATTCTCAACCAGGCATGTGACCGTGGTCCCCTAGTAAATGTGACCGTGCTATCATGCACGATAAAGGCACGGACATGCAACTCCGGATTCGATCAACGAAGTAAAAAAATGAGACCAACCCAAGGGTTAACCCTTGTTGGCATTTTTTTATAAAAGAAACTCCACAAACACCAGGCGTCCAAGACGGGACTTGAACTCGGGTGGGCTCGCAACAACCTCAGCTGCCCGGCGAATGGGACAACAACAAGTGAGTAGGTGATCCGTCAATCGTTCTTACTAAACGAGGTCCGTGTCTACAACTACAAGCTAGCACCCGGAAAAGCAAGCACGCAAGAAAGAAAGAACAATATGCCCGCCAAGCTTCTCCGGACGCCCACCGCCCGGCGACGCCACCACTTGCCGGTGCTGCATCTCGTTGCCGTCCTCCTGCTTGTGCCGCTCTCACGGCCGGCCTCGGCGTCGGCGTCGACGGTGGTCACCCACCTGCCAGGATTCGATGGCCCTCTCCCCTTCTACCTCGAAACCGGGTAAGCGTATTGGCATATGCACGGTGCGCCCACCGCGCTCTAGTGCGTCCTTGTTGGTTCGACGATCTTGAACTGGGCGCGAGAGTTTCTCATGGCCGGAGTTGCATGCCGTGCGTTGCAGATACGTGGGCGTGGAGGAGGAGACCGGGGCGGAGCTCTTCTACTACTTCGCCAAGTCGGAGCGGAGCCCCGGCACCGACCCCGTCATCCTGTGGCTCACCGGCGGGCCTCGCTGCTCGGGCTTCAGCGGCTTCGCCTTCGAAGTTGGTCAGTCAGCCTCTTGCTTGCCGCTCCCGGCCGGTCCGGATTTCCGTTGCAAATTAATACCTCTAAGAAGTCGGCTAATCGATGCCCATCCATGAATTAATCCATGGTCGTCTCGCACCGCAGGCCCCGTAAAGTATGTGCGGGCGCCGTACACTGGAGTTTTGCCGCGGCTGGTACAGAACCCGCTGTCATGGACCAAGGTGAGACCGACCGACGCTCATCATCCATGACGCTGATTGCTGAGCGTGTTTCTCTTCCTCTCTTCTTCTCTTCCTCAATTACTATATTTGTAGCTTAATTTGTGGTTTACTGTCAGATGGCGAGCATCATCTTCCTGGATTCGCCCGTCTGCTCGGGATTCTCGTATGCTCGTGACCCCAAAGGCTGCGATGTCGGAGACTACTCGTCCTCTCTGCAAGTCCAAAGATTCCTGAATAAGGTGAGGATCGAGCTGGCCCACTGCCCTGTCAATAATTCAGTACTGAGTACTGACCGCTCAATGGCTGGCTGTCTATGCGTGCAGTGGTTCACTCATCACCCGCAGTACCTTTCAAATCCTTTCTACCTTGGAGGAGATTCATACGCTGGAAAGGTGATTCCACTTATTGCAACATACATGTCACAAGGTAATTTCCTCTTCCGAAACTATACAAGACTTTATAGTAGTACTTCCTCCGTTTTAAAATAAGTGTCTCAACTTTGTACTAACTCTAGTAGAAAGTTGCATTAAGCTTGAGACACTTATTCTGGAAGGGAGGGAGTAGTACATACGGCAAGTTGTGCAAAGGAAACTAGAAAAGCAAACACATTTTTTCAAATTCCTTCCGAGTCACCAAGCACTCTTTCAATTTGCTTCTACTATGCTCCAGGAACTGAAAAAAGGGACCAGCCTCTCATTAATCTCAAGGCAAGCTATTCTCTAGCCTTCAAACATTTGTTATTCTTGCAA
Organism: Triticum dicoccoides; assembly: GCF_002162155.2. Taxonomy (NCBI): domain Eukaryota; kingdom Viridiplantae; phylum Streptophyta; class Magnoliopsida; order Poales; family Poaceae; genus Triticum; species Triticum dicoccoides. The sequence goes on from NC_041387.1 coordinate 52,345,312, forward strand.
TGGCTAAAAGAGGGCAAAGAAGAGTGTGGGTTCGATCGTCGAGTCATGATGTTTCTCGTTCTTTGTTGTGTTATGCAATTATTTCCAGGGCTACCTGATCGGCAATCCTATAACAGAACCAAAGTTCGATAAAAATTTCCAAGTTCAAGGGGCTCATGGCTTTGGGATAATATCTGACCAAATATATGAGGTAATTCCAAATTCATTCACTTTGACAAAAAGTGCGGCCATAATTGTTGTTGTTGTTGTTGTTGTTGTGTATCGATCTAAAGAATTTGTAGCATATTTTCCTTTTCTTCCCCGAAGGCTGCAATGAAAAACTGCAAAAGAAATTATGTAAACCCCGCGAATCAACTGTGTGCTGAGGTGCTAGAAACTGTAGACAGTGTAAGATTCATGTGCTGTCATTTTTTTCGTGAACTTATGCTATTGTCAACATGGGCTAATGAGCATCCCTTTTGCTGCAGCTCATTTCTGAAATCGCAGATGCACATGTCTTGTATAAAAAATGTGTCGTCGCCATGCCAGAGCCCATAGATGATGCCACAAGAAGAAAATTCCTGCTAGAAGAATCAATCGAGCCAAATGAAGCGCCTGGTCGACCTACCGTCGATTGTTTTGTCAGTCTTCCATTATCCCTGGATTGTTAGTTTGATTACAAGACGTGACATCAGTCTTATGGCTGTGACACTATTCTCATTCAAAAACTCATCTAGAGTTCCTTTCAAAACTGCAGACATACGGTTACTACCTGGCATACTTGTGGATGAACAACAAGATGACTAGAGATGCTCTTAGGATCAAGGAGGTAAGTCACATTATGCTTTACCAGAAAATTCTTTCAGAGTATGCATCTAGATCTAGGGTTAAAACATTGGAAGTCTAGAAGTTGTATCGTCTGAATCACTGATAATAATATTGATTGAAACGAATTCGGCAATAGGGAACAGTTGGCGAGTGGGTGAGATGCAAAAAAGAAGTCCCCTACACACAGGACATGCCAAGCAGCATACCGTACCATCGCAATCTCACCACAAGAGGTTACCGTGCACTTGTGTACAGGTGAGAGCACCAAAGCAAATTTTCTTATTCATAGTAGCTGGTATGGTAAAAAAAAATCAGACCTTGTAACCAACACCTTGTGTCTGCATGAGCGCAGCGGAGACCATGATCTCCAGGTGCCTCAGCTCAGTACGCAGGCGTGGATAAGATCTTTGAACTTCTCCATTGTCGATGACTGGAGGGCATGGCATCTCGACGGCCAGGCTGCAGGGTTGAGTCACCTGACTCCCTTTTTTGCACTTGAGCATATGCAAAATAAGATATTCGTGACATATGCATTTTTTTCTGATGAGCAATACATTGTTTCTTTCTTTGCAGATTTACCATCACATATGCAAATAAGTTGACCTTTGCAACAGTAAAGGTGATCTTGTTTTCCTCTTTTAGATCATGCTTCTTGTCCATTGAACCATTATGTCATAGCTGTAATAGAGCTCATAATCGCTTGCTTGTGCAGGGTGGAGGTCATACTGCTCCAGAGTACCAGCCTGAAGAATGCTTTGCCATGGCCCAAAGGTGGCTTGACAACAAGCCACTCTGATACTTTGACAACACAAAAATTTCTCTCTTAACACAAATCCTTATATATTTAATTTGCTTCTCTCAAGCTGTAAAGATGCAGTCAATAGTGATGTAAAAAAATAGGAATGTATATCAAACGGAATTATTTTTCTCTCCACCTAACGTATGTTCTGGTGGTGGTGGTGGTGGTGAGGTGTGTGTGT
>NC_041387.1:52347406-52364390 GCF_002162155.2 Triticum dicoccoides
ATAAATACATTCCCCTTGGACTAATCCTCCTCGAGTTGTCATATGTCTCCAAATACATATATATGAAGTCCTCAAGATAGATACGATCTAGGGTCGAAGGGTACAAATGACAGAGTTGTGGCCTCATAACAACTCAGGATCGCGCGCTGTATTATTTTAGCGCTTCTATTGGAGCGGCGCGTGCATAATTTGTTGTAGCGACCGCTGAAGCCAGCGCTTTGCAGCGCGTGAAAAATTGCTATTTTTGACGTTGTAAACTTATTTGACGCGCCACGCGGCTGCACGCCTTTGGGAGATGCTCCAAGGAAATGTCCTTGGAGCTTGTCCGGGCGCGTACCGCTGGGCAACGCCACCTCTTGCCGTTGCTGCTGCAGCATCTCGTTCCCATCCTCCTGCTGCAAGTCGACTCAAAAAAAAAGAAAAAGACATGCATACCGCTACATGATCGGTTTTGTTATACATGCACGCCTTGCACGCTGACAGAGACGTATCTCTATTCAACTCATTTTGCACTACCTTAAGCATGCGTGGAACATGGATGAGTAGCTGATTTCGTACCTTCATTATCTATACCGTTTGGGGCATGTTGAGCCAATCACGCATGCTTTCTTGGTGACAACATGCATATGATCCACACCGTCATTTTTCCTTGTGACATGACAACAATAAGTGAGTAGGTGATCTGTCAATCATTAATACTCCACTCGAACGGGTCAAATCACTGTGATCTAGTACTGTAGTTCATTTAAATCGACGGGAGCAGCGCTGCTGGAGTAGTACTATAAACGAAGTCCGTGCCTACAACTACAAGTTAGCAGTAGCACACGAAAAAGCAAGCAAGAAAGAAAGAATAATATGCCTGTCAAGCTTCTCCGGACGCCTACCGCTGGGCGACGCCGCCTCTTGCTGGTGCTGCAGCTCGTTCCCGGCCTCCTGCTTCTGCTGCTCTCGCGCTCGGCATCGGCATCGGCGTCGGCGTCGACGGTGGTCACCCACCTGCCAGGATTCGATGGCCCTCTCCCCTTCTACCTCGAAACCGGGTAAGCCTGTTGTTGGTTCCATCTTGAAATGGGCACGAGCCTCTCATGGCCGGAATTGCATGCCGTGTGCTGCAGATACATGGGCGCGGAGGAGGAGACTGGGACATACTGTTTACCGTCGGTCGGATCGTATACGTAACGGGGTACTTTCCTGTTTCCCGAGCCACCTTCGGCTGCTGGGTCAGGATTTCTCACGAGACGTACACGGGACCGGGCCAACACCTTCGTGATGGCATAACGACGGGACATCCGAGGCAACGTTGGAAAAGGATGGGCGTACGTGAAAACGGGTGTTTTTCCTAAGAAAAATCACCCATGTTCCGTACGCCCACCAGGAAGGACCCACTTGAGGCGTACAGGGGACCGGGACAGCGACAACGTTGCCACCGAGGGGCAACGATTTTCCGGAGGCGACATTCGAGGGACACCATTGCGACTGTTTACCGTCGGTCGGATAGTATACGTAACGGGGTACTTTCCTGTTTCCCGAGCCACCTTCGGCTGTTGGGTCAGGATTTCTCACGAGACATACACGGGACCGGGTCAACACCTTCGTGATGGCATAACGACGGGACATCCGAGGCAACGTTGGGAAAGGATGGGCGTACGTGAAAACGGGTGTTTTTCTTAAGAAAAATCACCCGTGTTTCGTACGCCCACCCATTGCGACTGTTTACCGTCGGTCAGATCGTATACGTAACGGGGTACTTTCCTGTTTCCCGAGCCATGTTCGGCTGTTGGGTCAGGATTTCTCACGAGACGTACACGGGACCGGGCCAACACCTTCGTGATGGCATAACGACGGGACATCCGAGGCAACGTTGGGAAAGGATGGGCGTACGTGAAAACGGGTGTTTTTCCTAAAAAAAATCACCCGTGTTCCGTACGCCCACCAGGCTCTTCTACTACTTGGTCGAGTCGGAGAGGAGCCCCGGCACAGACCCCGTCATCCTATGGCTCACCGGCGGGCCCGGCTGCTCGGGCTTCAGCGGCATGGTCTTCGAAGTCGGTTAGAGCATGTCTAGCAGACCCTTTAAAATCGCAAACTGTAAAACCGAGATACGGGTCGAAAAAAATGCATTTTAAGGGTTCATTTTAGCTACGACCGAATAGATACTTTAAAACAAACTGTAAAACTAAGATAAAAGAGCTCCTTCCTCAAGTCGGTCGCGCCCCATCGCCTATCGGTCGCGCCCCGTCACCACAACGGCCGCGCCCAGCCTCGCCGGCCACGCCCCGTCATCTCTGCCGTTCGCGCCTTGCTCTATTGCCTGCCACGCCGGCCGTCGTGCCCCTTTACCTGCCGCGCCGTGATGATTCCGGCGGCCAGGCCGAGGCCATGGGAGGCAACGACGATGTCGATCTCGTCCAATCCGAACCGGCGGCGATCGATTGCGGCGTTTAGCGGCCTTTTCCGGTGTGCGGTGATGAATTTCGGCGAGTTTAGGGCGGATTTCGGCAAACTCTGCGGCGGTGTGTTTGCTCCGACGAGGTTTGACCGGTAAACAGGGCCCCTTATGTTCGGCCTTCCAACCTCCAAATATAAGGGTTTCGGTTGTGCATTTTCGATGGCCCTTAAAAAATTTACGGGTTGGACCATGATACGTCTCCAACATATCTATAATTTACGAAGCATTCATGCTATTATATTATCTGTTTTGGATGATTATGGACTTTACTATACACTTTTATATTATTTTTGGGACTAACCTATTAACCGGAGGCCCAGCCCATATTGCTATTTTCTTGCCTATTTCAGTGTTTCGAAGAAAATGAATATCAAACGGAGTCCAAACGGAATGAAACCTTCGGAAAAGTTATTTTTGGAACGGAAGCAATCCAGGGAACTTAGAGTGCAAGCCAGGGAAGCTTCAAGGAGGCCACGAGATAGGGGGGGCGCACCCACCCCCCTGGGCGCGCCCTCCACTCTCGTGGGCCCCTCGTGGCTCCCCTGACCGACTTCTTTCACCTATATATTCCCATATACCCTAAAAACATCGAAGAAGAAGATAGATCGGGAGTTTCGCCGCCGCAAGCCTCTGTAGCCACCAAAAACCTCTCGGGAGCCCGTTCCGGCACCCTGCCGGATGGGGAACCCATCACCGGTGGCCATTTTCCTTTGAAGTTATCTTGTCGGATTGAGTCTTTAAGGATTTGAGAACACTTGATGTATGTCTTGCCGTGCTTATCTGTGGTGACAATGGGATATCACGTGATCCACTTGATGTATGTTTTGGTGATCAACTTGCGGGTTCCGCCCATGAACCTATGCATAGGGGTTGGCACACGTTTTCGTCTTGACTCTCCGATAGAAACTTTGGGGCACTCTTTGAAGTACTTTATGTTGGTTGAATAGATGAATCTGGGATTGTGTGATGCATATCGCATAATCATGCCCACGGATACTTGAGGTGACAATGGAGTATCTAGGTGACATTAGAGTTTTGGTTGATTTGTGTCTTAAGGTGTTATTCTAGTACGAACTCTTGAATAGATTGATCCGAAAGAATAACTTTGAGGTGGTTTCGTACCCTACCATAATCTCTTCGTTTGTTCTCCGCTATTAATGGCTTTGGAGTGACTCTTTGTTGCATGTTGAGGGATAGTTATATGATCCAATTATGTTATAATTGTTGAGAGAACTTGCACTAGTGAAAGTCTGAACCTTAGGCCTTGTGTCCTACCATTGCAATACCGTTTACGCTCACTTTTATCACTTGCTACCTTGCCGTTTTTATAATTTCAGATTACAAATACCTTTATCTACTATCCATATTGCACTTGTATGACCATCTCTTCGCCGAACTAGTGCACCTATACAATTTACCATTGTATTGGGTGTGTTGGGGACACAAGAGACTCTTTGTTATTTGGTTGCAGGGTTTTTTGAGAGAGACCATCTTCATCCTACGCCTCCTACGGATAGATAAACCTTAGGTCATCCACTTGAGAGAATATTTGCTATTGTCCTACAAACCTCTGCACTTGGAGGCCCAACAAAGTCTACAAGAAGAAAGTTTTGTAGTAGACATCAATCTCTTTTCTGGCGCCATTGCTGGGGAGGTGAGTGCTTGAAGGTATATCTTTAGATCTTGCAACCGAATCTTTTTGGTTCTTGTTTTATCACTAGTTTAGTTTATAAAAGAAAACTACAAAAAATGGAATTGAGTTTGTCTCATACGTTTCATCTTTTTAATATCTTTCATGAGAATGATGGTAAGAAAAATTGTGCTCAAGTGCTAGAAGAATAAATCTATAAAATGTTTGGCACTAAATCTTTGTATGATGAGCATGATTGCAATGTTGTTAGTATGAATTATTTGAATACCCATGATACCAATGATATGCAAAGCCACAAGCTTGGGGATGCTATGTTTGATGAAGATGATATGTTTAGTCCCCCAAGTTTTGATGAGAATATTTATCATGATGAAAGCATGCCTCCTATTTATTGTGATAATTATGAAAGTGGATTTGGAGAGGTCATGACTTTATTTAGTGATGAATCCATTATTTCGGAAGAAGTTCTAATTGATTATGAGAACAAAGTTGCTATCTATGATGATTATTGTGATGACTTGTATGCTATTAAGAATAATGATAACCATGAAACTTGTCATCATGATTTTAGTTTTCAATTGGATTATGCTTCACATGATAGTTATTTTGTTAAGTTTGCTCCCACTACTATTGATAAGAATAAATTTGCTTATGTGGAGAGCAGTAAAATTTCTATACAAGTAGATCATGAAAAGAATGCTTTAGGTGCTGGTTATATTGTTGAATTCATCATGATGCTACTGAAAATTATTATGAGGGAGGAACATATGCTTGTAGGAATTGCAATAATGTCAAGTGTCCTCTCTATGTGCTTAAAATCTTGAAGTTATGCTTGTTTTACCTTCCTATGCTAATTGATTATTGTCCCCATAAGTTGTTTGCTCACAAAATCCCTATGCATAGGAAGAGGGTTAGACTTAAATGTGCTAGTCATATTCTTCATGATGCTCTCTTTATGTTTCAATTCTTATCTTTTATGTGAGCATCATTGAAATCATCATGCCTAGCTAGGGGCGTTAAACGATAGCGCTTGTTGGGAGGCAACCCAATTTTATTTTTGTTCCTTGCTTTTTGTTCCTATTTAGTAATAAATAATTCATCTAGCCTCTGGTTAGATGTGGTTTATGTTTTAATTAGTGTTTGTGCCAAGTAGGATCTTTGGGAAGACTTGGGTAAAGTCTTTATGATCTTGTTGAAAAAAAATAGAAACTTTAGCGCTCACGAGATTAGCTGCCATTTTTTTACTGGATAGTGTTTTTAGGTTGATTCTTTTTGCAGATGATTAATAGACAAATTCCTCAGGTCCACCAATTTAGTTCAGAATTTTTTGAGTTCCATAAGTATACGTTTGATACAGATTACTACAGATTGTTCTGTTTTTGACAGATTCTATTTTCTATGTGTTGTTTGCTTATTTTGATGAATCTATGAGTAGTATCGGAGGGTATGAACCATAGAGAAGTTGGAATACAGTAGATATTACACCAATATGAATTTAGAATGAGTTCATTACAGTACCTAAGTGGTGGTTTTATTTTCTTATACCAACGGAGCTTACGAGTTTTGTGTTGAGTTTTGTGTTGTGAAGTTTTCAAGTTTTGGGTAAAGATTTGGACTATGAAATAAGGAGTGGAAAGAGCCTAAGCTTCGGTATGCTCAAGGCACCCCAAGGTAATATTCAAGGACAACCAAGAGCCTAAGCTTGGGGATGCCCCGGAAGGTATCCCCTCTTTCGTCTTTGTCCATCGGTAGCTTTACTTGGAGCTATATTTTTATTCACCACATGATATGTGCTTTTCTTGAAGCGTCATTTTATTTTGTTAGTATTTGCTTGCTGTTATTTAGATTAATGTTTTTCATCTTTATTTTCAATAAAAATGTCAAGGATAGCCTTTACCATGCATGATTTGCTAGTATACATGTTGCTGTTTGAAAACAGAAAGTTTACCGGTTTTGCAAAAATTCCCTAGAAAAGTCAGAGAATGATATAATGTTGAAACTTTTTGCATATTGAGGTCTGATAAATCTTTTCTACAGCATAGTATTTTTATCATAATTTTTGGAGTTAGGGAATTATGATGAATCTTGCATTCTTTACAGACTATAATGTTTTGGCAGATTGCTGTTATGTTTGCATTGTTTGCATATGTTTGCTTGTTTAATGATTCTATTTGAGGATAGGAGTATTAAATATGCAGAGACATTTAGTATGAAATGTTGAATAATAATTTTAGTGATTTGTTACAGTAGAAAATGATAAGGTTTTTGCATTGGTTTATACTAACTTATCTCACGAGTTCTTGTTGAGTTTGTTGTGGATGAAGTTTTTGAGATTTAGGAAACCAAGATATAAAAGCAATTAAGGAGACACAAAAGCTCAAGCTTGGGGATGCCCAAGGCACCCCAAGATAATATTTCAAGAAGTATCAAGCATCCAACACCTTTCTTCTTCAACAATTATCGGTTAGTTTCGGTTAAGCCTAAGTTTTTGCTTCTTCACATGAGTTGTGCTATCCTTGCAATGCCATTTTATTTTGTTTTGCTTGCTGTTTGAATAAAATACCAAGATCTGAAATTCTTAAATGAGAGAGAGTCTTCACAGAGTTACATAATGTAGCTACTCATTGATTCTTCACTTATATCTTTTTGGAGTAGTTTATCATTTACTCGTGCGCTTCACTTATATCCTATGAGTAAATGGTTGAATGAGTTGAATGTCATAAATCTGAAATTATATATGTTTCATTTGCTTATCCCATGGGGAGTAATGACTTCACATCTAAGAAGTAGAGGTTGTAAATTTATTGAAGGTTAGCAAGCATTGTGTTGGTCAAGGAAGAGAGATTTCACATATAAATATACTATCTTAGACATCTTTTATAATTGTGAGCACTCATTAAGTATGAAGTGCTAAAGAGTTGATGTTGGACAAGGAAGACAACGTAATGGGTTATGTTTTCTCACATCTCAGTTAAAGTATATTGTCATGGATCATTCAAACATGTTGAGCTTGCCTTTCCCCCTCATGCTAGCCAAAATTCCTTGCACCAAGTAGAGATACTACTTGTGCTTCCAAATATCCTTAAACCCAGTTTTTGCCATGAGAGTCCACCATACCTACCTATGGATTGAGTAAGATACTTCAAGTAAGTTGTCATCGGTGCATGCAATAAAAATTGCTCTCTAAATATGTATGATCTATTAGTGTGAAGAAAATAAGCTTTATATGATCTTGTTATGGACGCAATAAAAGCGACGGACTGCATAATAAAGGTCCATATACAAGTGGCAATATAAAGTGACGTTCTTTTGCATTAACATTTTGTGCATCCAACCATAAAAGCGCATGACAACCTCTGCTTCCCTCTGCGAAGGGCCTATCTTTTACTTTATGTCTTTTACTTTATGCAAGAGTCAAGGTGATCTTCACCTTTCCCTTTTTCATTTTATCCTTTTGCAAGCACCTCGTGTTGGAAAGATCCTGATATATATATCCAATTGGATGTAAGTTAGCATGAACTATTATTGTTGACATCACGCAAAGGTGAATACGTTGGGAGGCAACACTATAAGCCCCTATCTTTCTTAGTGTCTGATTAAAACTCCATAACCATAAGTATTGCGTGAGTGGTAGCAATTGTAGAAGACTATATGATAGTTGAGTATGTGGAGTTTGCTAAATCAAAGCTCTGACATAGACCCTTCCTGAAAATAAGATGAATTGTAATTGTTTGATGACTAAGAATAAAGTTTGTTAGTTTTCAAGAAAGTTTATGGTCTATGCTTTAACATGTGAATAGCTTGTTACTTGATCCTGAGAAGTTTTATGAGATGAACTACAGTTATGACATATAAACATGCTAGAAAAGGTGATTGAAATTATCATTGATCAAACTTATGCACCTGCTAGCATTCACATTTCATAAATTCTTTCTTATATCATTTACCTACTCGAGGGCGAGCAAGAATTAAGCTTGGGGATGCTGATACGTCTCCAACGTATCTATAATTTATGAAGCATTCATGCTATTATATTATCTGTTTTGGATGATTATGGGCTTTATTATACACTTTTATATTATTTTTGGGACTAACCTATTAACCGGAGGCCCAACCCATATTTCTGTTTTCTTGCCTATTTCAGTGTTTCGAAGAAAAGGAATATCAAACGGAATGAAACCATCAGAAAAGTTATTTTTCGAACAGAAGCAATCCAGCGAACTTGGAGTGCAAGCCAGGGAAGCTTCAGGGAGGCCACGTGATAGGGGGCGCGCCCACCCCCCTGGGCACGCCGTCCACTCTCGTGGGCCCCTCGTGGCTCCCCCGACCGACTTCTTTCGCCTATATATTCTCATATACCCTAAAAACATCGAAGAAGAAGATAGATCGGGAGTTCCGCCGCCGCAAGCCTCTGTAGCCACCAAAAACCTCTCGGGAGCCAGTTCGGGCACCCTGCCGGAGGGGGAACCCATCACCGGTGGCCATCTTCATCATCCCGACGCTCTCCATGATAAGGAGGGAGTAGTTTACCCTCGGGGCTGAGGGTATGTACCAGTAGCTATGTGTTTGATCTCTCTCTCTCGTGTTCTCTCTATGGCACGATCTTGATGTATCGCGAGCTTTGCTATTATACTTGGATCTTATGATGTTTCTCCCCCCTCTACTCTCTTGTGGTGAATTGAGTTTTCCCTTTGAAGTTATCTTGTCGGATTGAGTCTTTAAGGATTTGAGAACACTTGATGTATGTCTTGTCGTGCTTATCTGCGGTGACAATGGGATATCACGTGATCCACTTGATGTATGTTTTGGTGATCAACTTGCGGGTTCCGCCCATGAACCTATGCATAGGGGTTGGCACACGTTTTCGTCTTGACTCTCCGGTAGAAACTTTGGGGCACTCTTTGAAGTAATTTATGTTGGTTGAATAGATGAATCTGGGATTGTGTGATGCATATCGCATAATCATGCCCACGGATACTTGAGGTGACAATGGAGTATCTAGGTGACATTAGAGTTTTGGTTGATTTGTGTCTTAAGGTGTTATTCTAGTACGAACTCTTGAATAGATTGATCCTAAAGAATAACTTTGAGGTGGTTTCATACCCTACCATAATCTCAAAGTGGAGCGACGGTTTTGTCAGTTGGCCATGGATATGCATTTCCCCTCGCGCTCGTCGGGGCATAGCTGGCCGGCAGGGACGCCATGCTGGGGGTGGGGTGCGGCAGCGGAGAGTTGCACATCGGTGCTGGGTAGTGTGGGCGTGCGGCGGCGGCATGCGTCTGGATCTGGCACAACCTCGGGTGTGAGGACCCGGGGGGGAAACTCAGAGGAAATTGAGAAAGAGGGACAAAGAGATAATGGGAAGAGAAACAAAGAAACAGAGAATGGGGAAAGAAACAAAGAAACTGAGAGACAGATTCTCAAAGCTAGAGTAGAAGTCCTCCCCAGCTCGAATGAGCTTGGAATGAACACTAAAATGAGGAAAAAATGAAAATAATCATATTTTTTTGGTAAACTCTGACAAATGTTTTTAGTGCTCAAAAATTTTCATCATGCAATTACATTCGTGGGAGTCATGGCAAAAAAACAAAATGAGCACTCCAAAATGCTTTCAAAAATTGCATTTTCGGAGCATCCACTTTGTTTTTTCTTGCCTCGGACTTTCACAAATGAATTTCATGATAAAATTTTGCAAGCATACAAAGCATTTGTCAAAGTTTGCTAAAAAATCATTTTTTATTTTTTTACTATTTTTTTATTTTACTATTCATGAGAGAGCACCTACGACTTAGTCAGAGGTGGGGACTGACCTTGGGCGACGCGGGCACCCCCTACGCTGGCACGGAGCAGAAGGTGCTCGGGTCAAGCCATGGTCGACAACGGCAGTGGTGGCATGCAGGGTTCTAACATCTGGTGGTGTGTTGGATCTAGGTGTAGATTTGTCGTGGCCTTGAGGGCTGGACCGGATCCGGCCCGTGGAGGCCCACCGCTCCGGCGGCATGTCTGCTACTGCTGCCCAAGTGATTATGCTGGCTCGCCTCAAGGATCCATGCCCACGTCCATGGTGGGGCTCTCCGCACGTGGGCCAACATCGGTGATGCCTGGTCCTGACCGATGGCAGTTCTACTCTAGCATTGTTCGTCTCTTGGTGCCTGGTTCTCGGACGCCCTATTGCTTCGGTGGTTGTGGTGGGTCCATCTTGGATGCCAGGGTGATGACCCTGAATATTGAGGCCGCGCGCTTGGGTCCGAGGCGAGCAGCGCGTCAGCGGTGGTGGGGCCTTCTCTTGGCTATAGGGGTGGTGAGGGGAGGGTGGTGGGTGATCCTGCCACGTGGTGGCTTTGGCAGTGGTGGCTCCTTGTCTGGACCTGGAGGTCTCATGCTGGCAATGCGACCCTTTCCTCGGGTTGGGTTGGGTCGGGGGTACCTCGGACGATGGCTATGTTGAGGATCCAATCAAAAACTCTGTGCTTTTTGTGCTGACGATGGTGATTCCTCGGGTGTCAATTACCTCTTGGTGGTGTCGTTGTGGGTTTCTTCTCCATATCAGGGTTCCGAGTGAAAATCCTAGCTCGTCGTTTTGGGCTCTGTTGTGGCGCTCTGCCCCGTTACCCACTTGGGGGCGTCGCCGAGGAACTCTGGCACCTTTCCGGTTGCAGTGCGTTGGCGCCTTCGGGCTTGCTTTGATCTTGGTGTCAGGTTTCTTCGTCTATGGTATGAAATGCGTTCATTGGTCACCTATCATTTACACGTGTCCCGTAGTTCCGTACTCAGTCCTCCCTATCCACTACCAGGATCGGAGCTCCATGGCCCGGAGCAAGAGGACAGATGCTTCCCCTCTTCAATGATAGCTTGGTGTATTTCTTGCGTTGGGGTCCAATGTTTCCCAAGGTGGTGCGATTCAGTTCCTGTTCAGTAGTCTAGGTTGCCTCATGTTAGGTGTGCCGACTCCAGTTTTCTCGCTCAGTTTCGGGTTGGTGGCGTCCTTGCCATCCTATTTTTTTTCGAAAAGGGGGACACCCCGGCCTCTGCATCAGAACGATGCATACAACCACATAAATAAATCAAAATGAGGTTCAACAAGGTGTTAAGGTCTCGAAGCAAAAAAAGAAAATGGCAAGCTCACACAGAGCCACAATGCCAAGAACAAAACTCCCAAAAGCCACAACCGGCTGGCATAACAAAAGATAGATAAACTAATTGCCTATCCTATTACATGACCGCCATCGAAACCGGTTGAAGATATCCTGCGCTACCATCTCCCACCGGACAGATCCAGTAACCAAACGCTCCCTGCCTCCGTCGGAGTGAGTAAGGACCACATACGGATCATCGCAGTAGCTCGGAATAAAACCTGCAAAAAATGAATAGTTGTTGTTCTGTTAAAAGCCAAATCATTTCTGCAGTTCCAAATTGCCCATAACAACGCGCATACTCCTACATGAATGTGTCTAGCTGTTTAGGACTCAATCCCAACAAGCCACGTTCCAAATAACGTACCGACCGAATTCGGAGGAGTAATGTTAAAAGCAATTTGCACGGTGCGCCACAAGACTCTCGCCAACGGGTAATCAAAAAACAGGTGCTTGATATTCTCATCCCGATCACAAAAACTACACCTAGTAGATCCTGTCCAGTTGCGCTTAATCAAATTATCCTTTGTTAAAATTACTTGTTTATATGCACAAACCACGTAAACACTTTAATCTTCAAAGGAACTTTGACTTTCCAAACATGCTTGGAACTGGGAATAACACTACAGTTGATGACATCAATATACATCGACTTGACCGTGAAGTCTCCACACCTAGTAAGCTTCCAATGCAACTGATCGGGCTGATGAGCTAGCTGAACCTCCATCAGTCTACTCACCAGATGAAGCCATGCTTCCCACCGGTCACCAACAAGCACCCTTCGAAATTGAATATTAAGAGGGATTGACTGCATAATCGTTGCAACAAGAGCATCGCGACGCTGAACAATACGATACAGAGATGGATACTGGAGCGCCAATGACGTTTCACCAAGCCACGTATCCTCCCAGAAGCGAGTGGTGTTGCCATCACCGACAATAAACTTTGTTCTATTAAAGAAGGCAGCTTTGACTCGCATAAGCCCCTTCCAAAACGGTGAGTCGGTTGCTCCCACTGTGACCTGGGACAAAGTTTTGGACTGGAGATACTTACTACGAAGAATCTGCGCCCACGTTGCCTCGTTTTCAACTGACAACTTAAAAAGCCACTTACTGAGGAGACATATGTTCTTGACTTCAAGATTCTCAATACCAAGGTCCCCCTGGTCCTTTGGTCGACAGATGATATCCCACTTGGCGAGTCGGTATTTTCTCTTTAGTTCATCACTCTGCCAGAAGAATCGGGATCGATAGAAGTCCAGTCTTTTCCTAACTCCAACTGGGACTTCAAAGAAGGATAAGAGAAACATTGGCATACTCGTGAGCACCGAATTAATAAGAATCAATCGGCCTCCATATGACATAAGTTTTCCTTTCCAGCAACTCAGTTTCTTCTCAAACCGATCCTCGATGCACTTCCACTCACTGTTAGTTAGCTTACGATGGCGAATGGGTATTCCTAGGTATGTAAAAGGTAAAGCTCCCAATTCACACCCAAACAATTGCCTATAAGCCTCTTGTTCATTCTTGGTTCTACCAAAGCAGAATAACTAGCTTTTATGAAAGTTAATCTTCAATCCCATCAATTGTTCGAATAAGCAAAGCACCAACTTCATATTTCTCGCTTTTGCCAGGTCGTGCTCCATAAAGATGATTGCATCATTAGCGTACTGCAGGATTGACACACCACCATCAACTAGATGAGGCACCAAACCACCCACCTGATCGGCCTCCTTTGCCCTCCCTATCAGGATTGCCAACATATCAACCACAATGTTGAACAAGATAGGAGACATGGGATCACCTTGTCTCAGGCCCTTGTGTGTCTGGAAGTAATGACCTATATCGTCATTCACTTTAATTCCAACACCCCCTTTTTGCGTGAAAGATTCTACCTGGCATCGCCAAGCTTCATCAAAACCCTTCATGCGTAAGGCCTGTTGAAGGAACGACCATTTGACCTTATCATATGCCTTCTCGAAATCCACCTTGAAAACAACTCCATCAAGTTTTTTCGTGTGGATCTCATGGAGCGTTTCATGAAGGACCACAACCCCTTCGAGGATGTTCCTATCCGGCATGAAAGCAGTCTGAGTAGGCTGCACCACGGCATGCGCAATCTGTGTGAGCCAAACCGTCCCGACCTTGGTAAAGATTTTGAAACTAAATTTAGAAGAGAGATGGGCCTGAATTGCTCAATTCTCACATCCTCTGTTTTCTTAGGAAGCAGGGTTATCGTCCCAAAATTGAGTTGAAAGAGCTGAAGCTGTCCCAAGAACAAATCATGGAACATCGGCAACAGGTCCCCTTTAATAATATGCCAACACTTCTTATAAAACTCAGCCGGGAATCCATCCAGGCCAGGAGCCTTATTATTTTTCATCTACGATATGGCGTCAAACACCTCCTTTTCAGAAAAAGGAGCAGCTAAAATCTCATTCTCAACAGTAGTAAGTTGAGGCATGTCCTCAACCCTAGACTCATCCAGAGACACACAGTTAACCTCTGGGGGTCCAAACAACTTCTTGTAATACTCAGCGATGTATAATTTTAGGTTCTCTTGACCAATAATCATTCCTTCATCTTGTTCAAGCTGAAAGATCCTCTTCTTCCTGTGTTTGCCATTAGCGATCATGTGGAAGAATTGAGTGTTCGCGTCCCCCCTGGACCACTCTTAGGACTTTGGCCTGCAAAGCCCACTTTGATTCTTCTTCCCGAAGAAGTTCTTTCAGCCTCATCTCAGCGTCAAGCTTGGCATGAAGCTCTGCGGCTGGCAGAATCGTGGTTTCTGCTTTTACATCTAAGGACTGACTAAGGTTGAGGAGTCGTTCCTTTTCAACCTTATAAACCCCGCTAAGATGCTTAGCCCACCCACGTAGGAAACTTCTCAGGTGCCCAATCTTATTCTGCCAGCGCTCAAGCGCAGTTCTACCTCCTGCATCCTTAGCCCACTCTCTGGCTACGAGATCAAGGAAGCCTTCTCTCTCAAACAAAGCCAGCTCAAATGAGAATAAGTTCTTGCTTCTAGGGTGGGAGGCCGCACCAGAATCAAGAAATAAAGGCGTGTGGTCAGAAATACCCCGAGAGAGAGAGCCTGAACTGTTATGAAAGGAAACTTCTGTTCCCATTCGACACTTGCCAGCACACGATCCAATTTTTCAAACATTGGATTTGGCATCACGTTGGCCCAGGTAAATTTTCTGCCCGAAAGCTCTATCTCTCTCAGATCCAAGCTTTCAATGATGGTATTGAACATGAATGACCATCTACCATCAAAATTATCATTGTTCTTCTCATCTCGCCTCCTTATAATGTTGAAATCACCTCCCACTAGGATAGGCAGTTGCTCAGAGCCGCAAATCCTAACCATATCCGCCAAGAACTCCAGTTTTAGTTCGGGTTGTGCGGCACCATATACCGCCACCAAAGCCCAGTTAAACCCATCAACCTTCGATCTCACCCTAAACTTAACCGCAAAATCTCCCATGACCACACTTCGGACTTCTAGGGACTCGCATCTAACCCCGCGTAAGATCCCACCTGATCTTCCTCGCGGTGGCAGACAGTGCCAGTCAAAATCAATACCGCCCGATAAGGTATTGAGAAATTGTGGCGAAAAGTTATCTCTACCAGTTTCCGACAATGTGATAAAGTCCAACCTATGCTCTAGAGATGTCTCCGCAAGAAACCTTCTTTTAGCCAAGTCTTTTAGACCTCTGCTATTCCAAAAGATTCCTTTCATATCTCATCATGGAATTTTTTAGCCGTCCGAATTCGGGCACTCCTAAGCACTGCGGAATCCGGGTAAATCTTACGCTTCCATTTGCATTTAGGGATGATATTACTCTCCAGCTGGTCCTCACAACCAGGCTCAGAAGCACTAACCGCAACATTGTCCAGACCCTCATCCTCCTCCTCAGGCTCAGGAAGAGGAGCAAGATCCGCACAAAAATTATCGAGCACCCTAACCCCCAAAGCATCAATATCAGAATCATTCATGTGTTTAACCGCCGCTAAGTTGCGAATCATCTCTAAGGCCCGCTCTGCCTCTAAATCCAGCATATCATTAACAGAAGTTGAAATTTCACTATCATTACTACCTAGTGAAATTCCTAGCTGGTTTGCATTATTAATAATCTCATCATTAGAGAAATCCAAAATGGAATTAGAAACATTGACCGACATACCAGTAGCGACTTCAACGTCACGAAGCTTGGCCGCCCTCACGGCGCACCGCTGCTGAATGTCGTCCACCTCCGAAAGATCCTGGAGACGGCTGCTCAGTCGTTGCCCATCCGGGACCAGGTCCGGAATACCACTGAACGCAATCACCTCCTCCCGAGTGACTGGACCGCCGGAAAGTAAAGGGGCTCTCAACAACACTGGCAACGTCTGTCGCGCCCCACCACAGAGAGACTGCACCAAAACGGAGGATGGCCGAGCCTGGGCCACCTGCCCGAGCTCCCCATCCACCCCCGTCCTCCGGCCAATAGGAGACACCGGCGCCCCAGGAAGGCTGTCCTCCCTAGGCACCCCAAGAGAAGAGGGCCCCGAGGCCACCTGCCCTGAGCCCCCTCCGGAGAGCTGAGCCGCCGCCTGCATCGCCGACCTAGCTATAGGAGAGGAAGGTGCCGAGGCCACCTGCCCTGGACCCCCTCCCGAAGAAGCCACCTCCACCACCGAGACCTCGTCGATCACACACTCTGACTGAGGACCATGAACGAGCATCTGGGAGGGGACCTCCTCCTCCTCACACCTGACCGGAAGCGGCGAAACCTCCAATAGTGGACTCGCATCAACCTCAAAATCCAAAACCGGTAGCGTGTGCTCAAACACCTCATCGGACTCCACCCGCTCACTCCAAAGCCTCGAAGGTGCAGAAGCAGGCTCAAAAGACCCGGATCTGAGAGTAGTCATAGGCACCGAAGAGGGTGGTGCCGTCCCATCCCCTGACGTCTGAGAATCAGTTCCCGATGCAGTGGACGACTCTCGTCTAATATCATCCACCGGTGCCTCCTTAAGCCCCGAACTGTCATCTCCCTCGTGCATATCAGTATTAGTCCCGTTAGCCGCCTCGGCGAACACTCTCATCCTCAAACTCAATCGCGAGGTTATAGATCTGCCCTCGATATGCCCACTTGACCACCTCAGGCACGTACTCAATGTCTAGAACACTGACCAACAGTCGGGCAATCCCGTGAGCTCTGGTGAAATCCATATCCACTCGCTCCGGTCTCCCCACCAAAATACCCAAACTAGCCACAACCCGAGCATCCTGCATGGGCTTCGAGGGCCCCCTAGAAAAACGCAGCCAAACCTGAGTCAGAGGCTTACCCTGAGGCTCGACTCTCTTCCACTCATGGAACTCAAGCACACCATCAGTACCCGGCACCTTGCACATCCCAAAACTCAGAAGTCTCTGTAGATCCTCGACTGAAGGGAACTCAACCCTAAACAGTTTCTCCTCAAGACTAACAAGCTCCCACTGGAAGTCACCTGGAGCTAACTCCTTGGACACCGCCTCCCAGAGCGCATTCGAGGAGGTGGGAGGGGCGGGCGTCGCAGACTCGCCCGCCTTCCCAAAAGGAGAGGCCAGCGCCATCACCATCGGCTGAAGCGAGGCACGAGCGCTCACACCGACCGATAGGGGGCTCGCCGGCGCCACCGAGGGAGTCTTGCGGCCCGCCGTATTCTTGGGAGCCCGCCTGGCTCCACCGGCGTTGACCACCGTAGCCTGAGGAGGAGGGGAAC
>NC_041387.1:52364673-52372066 GCF_002162155.2 Triticum dicoccoides
GCAGGAGGCCGAGACGCCCTTGTCGCCCTCCAACCAAGCGACATGTTGGAGCCGTATTGGTCGAAAGCCGTCTCGTTGCTGCCAACTCCGACCTGCCGCTCGCCCATGTCTATCGCACCCCCCTGCAGGGGCGACGGCCTCCGGACCCTTGTCCTTGAGGCCCAGCTTGTCCCACGACGCCGTGTCGATCGAGTCATCTCCCATGCTCATGTCGTGGTCCTTGTCCTTGCCATCTGGACCCTTGCCCAAGCTAGCTGGTGGAGGAGGAGGAGGCATTGCGCCCTGCAGATCTGCCTGCTCGACCTCCATCTTGATGGTGTATCCCTCAGTGTTGAACCATAGCTGCACGTAGCCACGAACCTTGGACGGAGAACGGCATGCAAAGCGCATCCGCACCAGACCAAGCCCCGCCAACGACGCCTGGTCCACCTCCATGGGCCGACCAATCATGACGGTCCCGGCCATGAGGTAGTCCACACGGCGGTGCTTGGAGGGCACTCCCCATAACTTGACCCACACATCGGGCATCATCTCGTCCTTAGGCTCCTCCGGCAGCGCTTCCTTGATATCCGCCATGATATTGTTGAGGGAAAGGAAGAGCTTACCGCTGCGGGTCGCCATCCGCAGCATGGCCTGGTTGGGGAAGACGACCGAGAACATGTTGTCGCCGATCGCCGTCACCTGCCAGTCCCACTCACTCTCGAAAAGGTAGGGGAGCTCCGCCTCCAGAATGGACACTGACAGCAGCCCAGGCGCCGCGGAGATGATGGCCGCGTCCGCCACCAACTGCGCCTCCTCACCCTCCGATTCCACAAACGCAAGACAGAAAAAGCCCTTGCCGGGAATGGCGTTGCCCATGATCTGCAGCATCAAGGGCCGCCCCCGCGACGGACAGTGCGCCGATGCGTGGCCTTCCTCATGGCAGACGATGCAGAGAGGCTTGAAGGTGCACACATTTTGATAATGGCCCGCCTGGCCACACTTGAAGCATTCGGGCCCGTCCGCCACCTCCACGGGGATGAGGGCCTCGGCCGAGCCCTTTGAAGCCGACGGCCCTGCCGCCAGGGCCAGCGACGGGCGCTTGGGCTCCAGCGAGCTCCCCCCCTTCTGCTTCTGCTTCTTAGCAAAGGGATCCCTGATCCGTTCGCCGCCGGCAGGGAGGAGGGATTCCTTCCGCTTGAGCTATTTCTTCTGCTCCAGCCCCCGCCGCATGTACTCCTCCTCCTTCTTCTTCTTGCGCTCGCGGTCCTCCTGCTGCTTCCGCTCTTGCTCAGCCAGCCACCAGGGAGCCACATCCACTTATATATGGGAGGGGGCCGCTGCGCGTCCAACCTTGCACTGGGCCTGGGCTCAACCACTGGAGGGCACGGGGCCAGCGGCCTAGGAGAGCAGGGCCCACTCACAGGCGCGTCTCCCGGCACGCTAGCAGACTGGAAAATGGGTAAACCGCTCGCTGCCCCCCTGGCCCAAGCAAGGGCAGGCTGGGCCATTCCACCACGCCTAGCCCAGAAATCGGCCCAGCCAGCGCAACCCTAGGTTGGGTGCGCGGCTCCCTGGCAGGGGCGACGCCGGCACCGCCGACGCCGCCGTCCCCTGACGGCGACGACGAGCATGCGGAGGCCGAGGGCCGCGACGCCACCGCCAGGCCACTCCGCCCCACCTCCGACAGAGCACATGAACGCCCCTCCAGGCCCGCGTCCACCCCCCTGGGCGGTCGCCAGATCTGCGTCGCTAGGCGACGCCCGCCATGGCCGCTAGGTGCGAAAGCACGGTGGCGGCCGGCTTTGAAGGAGCCCCCAAGCTCCTCCGCCCGGGCGACAAAATCACCCACCGAGCACACCACGCGAGGCCTCGGCGAACCACCATCACTCACCTGACAACTTACCTGTTCTTGCTCTTCTTTGTCATCGTCGGAATCGACCCCCGACAGCGCCCAGAACCGGCTGCCAGAGGGGAAAGGGCCCAGAGACCGCCCGCCCGACGCCGGGCGCCGCTGCGCGAGCCCCTCACCTGGGCGCACCGCCGTCCAGCCGCGCGTCGCCGCCGCCGCCACGTCGAGGGCTGCCGCGCCAACGCCCATGGAATCGCCTCCCGGGTCGTCTCGCCGTACAGGAGCCGTTAGAGCCATCTCTCGCCTCTACGATAACTATCACACACGTGGTAATGGTGCTATTCTTCGTACCACCCACACTGGCACCGGCCACATCATCACCACCTCCACTTCCCCATTACAACTTCGCAAAGTTCTTCACTCCCCCTCTCTCATTAAAAATCTCCACATCAGGAACAAACTCCAACTTTGCAATGGCAACACTAATGAACATACCTCTGCAGTCCTGAATAACAGCACCAAAAGAGCCCTTGTTGTCGCCTTCAGAAAGAAAAAGAAGCATCAAGGTTCAGAGCAACCTGGCCCGTTAAAGGCCTCCTCCACTTTGCTAACCTTGACGCGACATTAGGCTTCATAGCAGATCGAACAAAGGACAAAGTTGTAGCAAGAATTGCCTGGCCGGTACGGACAGGAGACTGCACCTCTTCCTCTCTTTTAATCAGCCTACGCTGCCACCAAACATACTACCAGGTTGTTACAGCCACAATCTCAGGAATTTGAATATTCTCCATATATTGCTTCTGAAAATGAGGGTCACACAACACCTGCTCTATAATTTCAGAACCAGATTTCCCTCAAAATTTGCACCCCTTATCATTTCTTGCAAACCTAGCTAGCGCTATCCAAATTTCACCTGCCCGAGCACATCACATCTGAAGAGAGCATGCGCAACATCCTCTGGATGGTTTGTACATTTCCCAATGTGTCTGTTAGCAAGAACGCGTTGGCAAGGAATTGCATTATGTAAACAACGCCATAAGAATATTTTGACCTTGCTTGGTAGCTTCAAACTCCACAGCTATTCTACCAAACTGGATGATTTGCCGAGGAGGATATCAAAGATGGATTCACATTTTAATCTATTCCCTCCGTTCCATAATATAAGACGTTTTAGCATGCATGCATATTGTCTACATGCATGCTAAGATGAACGAACATGCATAATGCATACTAAAATATATCTATATGCATTTTTGCATGCATGCATGTGGACAAATGCTAGTCTTATATTATGTAACAGAGGGAGTAGATAGCTATCCTCCCATTGTTTAGAGTACGCGGATCGTACACTGAAGATTCCAGTTTTTGTCAAGTACCAAGCCACAAAGTCTTTAGTGTCATACTGAAAAATCAGAATTTGCAAAAGGTGCGCTCTACATCGATCAACAGAAAATTGTCCCGAAGGAGTTCGTCATCCCATTCACCAGTCACGGGACTAATAAGCTCACTAACCTTGGTCAGGACCTGGTTTCCGTGGTCAGTCATAATCCACCTTGAATGATTATCTGGGATCCAGCAATCGTCCCAAATATTAATTTTGATCTTCATTTGAATAGTATTTTGATATTAAAACTCTGGCACACAAAGAATTATAGTTATCTGTCAACCTCCAGCAATGTTTTGCAAGCATTGCCAAATTAAAACTGTGAATATCATCACAGAAACCCATGCCGCCTCTCTCTTTTGGAACACACATTTTTCACCAGGCAAATCAGTGCATTTTTCGCTGCTCCTCCTCATCTCCCCACCAATAGTGCGATATAGCATCAATGATTCCCTTACAATTTTTTTCCAGAAATTTGAATATGTGGTTGCGAGGCCTCCTTTTTCAGCATATCACACGATTAGATGCATCCGCAAATCTCCACCGTTAAAACTTCTTAAATTAAAATTGGTAAATCTCCACCTTTAATTGTTTGTTGCTTTAATATAATTGGATCATATAACCATCCCGCACCGTGCGATGAAGAATCACTCCCAAGTTCTTATCTAGCGAAGAACATAAGACAAAATTGTGTCGGATTTCGGTTCCGCAAACCATTGAGAGGTTCGAACTCTGGGGTGCGTGCGGAGATCTCAACCAACCCAGCCTGCCAACTCGCAAACCTCACAGCCTAGCACGACGAGCTCGAAGGAAAAGAGAGACACGACAGTTTATCCAGGTTCGGGCCACCTTGCGGTGTAAAACCCTACTCCTGCTTTGTGGTGGATTTGCCTCGAGGGGCTGAGGAAGAACTATTACAGTGGAGAACAGCCTCAGGAGGCGTGTTCTTGGGCTCAGATGAGCTGGTGAGGTGGTGAGGGTGGAATGGATCCGATCCCCTTCTATGGTGGTGGCTAGGTCCTATTTATAGTGGCCTTTGGTCCTCTTCCCAAATGTTGGCGGGAAGGGATCCCACAACGGCCAAATTTGAAGGGAGACAACAAGTACGCCCTATCCTGACTAAAGTGGTCTTCACCTATAATAGCCTCCGGTCGTGACGCTGCGGTGGGCTCGGCGATGACCTCCGTCCTGCCGTCCTGGCGGTCTTGGTCTTGTTGCACCAGAATGGAAACCTTTGGTTGATTCCTCGGGACTCCGCGCCTGCTGCTTGCCTCCTTTGCACCGAAGAGGAAACTGGTACACTGCGTCCGCTGGCGTCCGCCTGGCGCCCGCCTGGCCTTCATGGCTCACGTCAGCTGAGCCTCGTGAGGTGGACCTTGCATAGAAATCTCCGCTCCTCGGGAGCCAGCCTGAGGGGGACGATCCCCGTGGAGGTCTTGGTGTCGTCCGCCTCGCGAGGTTTGACCCCTCGCGAGGGTCTTGAGTTGTTGATGTTGAAGCTGGGTCGTATCAGGCCGTCAATGGAGCCACATCGTGGGCCGCAGGCAGGCAATTCTGGGTACCCCCGTATCCAGAACGCCGATAGTAGTCCCCGAGCCCAAGGCACGCTCGGACTTGCCTTCTGGGCGAAGCCAAAGGTGAATGAATCCAACAATATAACTATCACATAAAGCATTCTTTTCATGATCCACTAGCATAGAAATTTTTATTAGTCTCCACATAAGTAAATTTC
This sequence comes from Triticum dicoccoides, assembly GCF_002162155.2. Classification (NCBI taxonomy): domain Eukaryota; kingdom Viridiplantae; phylum Streptophyta; class Magnoliopsida; order Poales; family Poaceae; genus Triticum; species Triticum dicoccoides. The sequence continues at coordinate 52,369,621 of NC_041387.1, forward strand.
TTCTCATTCATAATAGTGAGAGCAAACTCAACAAAATAACTATCATGTGATACTTGATTGGCATACTCATATTTAGAATTAAAATTATGATGACAAGTTCCATGGTTATAACTATTTTTATATCATAAGTGTCATCACAATAATCATCATAAATAGCAACTTTGTTGTCATAATAAATTAGAACCTCTTCCAAAAATAAAGAATTCATCACTAAATAAAACCATAACCTCTCCAAATCCACTTTTATCATTATAATAAGATTCAACACCCTCCAAAATAGCGGGATAATTATTATCTAAAGTTGTCACCCTTCCAAACTCACTTTCATCATTGTAATCATAAAAAATAGGAGGCATTGAATCATCATAATAAATATTCTCATCAAAACTTGAGGGACTAAAAATATCATCTTCATCAAATATAGCATCCCCAAGCTTATGACCTTGCATATCATTAGCAACATGGATATTCAAAGAATTCATACTAACATCATTACAATCATGCTCATCATTCAAAGATTTAGTGCCAAACATTTTATTGACTTTTTCTAAAACTTTGGCACAATTTTCTGATCCATCGTTTTCAAGAAAAACATTATAAAGATGAATAATATGAGGCAACCTCAATTCTATTTTTTGCACTTTTCTTTTATAAAACTAAACTAATGATAAAACAAAAAAAATAAAATATTTAATTGCAAGATCTAACGATATACCTTCAAGCACTCACCTCACCGGCAACGGCGCCAGAAAGGAGTTTGATGTCTACTGCACAACTTATTCTTGTAGACTCGTGTTGGGCCTGCAAGCGCAGAGTTTTGTATGACAGTAGCAATTTCCCTCAAGTGGATGACCTAAGGTTTATCAATCTGTGGGAGGCATATGATAAAGATGGTCTCTCTCAAATAACCCTGCAATCAAATACAAGAAATCTCCTGTGTACCCAACACACCAAATACAATGGTAAATTGTATATATGCACTAGTTCGGTGAAGAGATGGTGATACAAGTGTAGTATGGATAGTAGATATAGGTTTTTGTAATCTGAAAATAAAAAAAGCAAGGTAAGAAATGATAAAACAGAGCACAAATGGTATTGCAATGCTTATAAACAAGGCCTAGGGTTCATACTTTTACTAGTGCAAAATCTCTCAACAATAATAACATAATTGGATCATATAACAATCCCTCAACGTGCAACGAAGAATCACTCCAAGTTTCTATCGGTGGACATTGGATGAAAATGTGCATCAACCCCTATGCATAGAATACCCCAATGGAACCTTGGGAATCCACAAGTTGAGTGCTAAAACATACATCAAGTGAATCAATATAATACCCCATTATCACCACGGGTATCCATATGCAAGACATACATCAAGTGTTCTCATATCCAATATTCAATCGAACATGATGAAACCTCAAAGAGCAAGACTCAATTCATCACAAGAAGGTGAGAGCAAAGAACATCATAAGATCCAAATATATTAACAAAGCTCGCCATACATCAAGATCATGCCAAATCAAGAACACATGAGAGAGAGAGAGAGAGAGAGAGAGAGAGATCAAACACATACCTACTAGTAGATACCCAGCCTCGAGGGTGAACTACTCCCTCCTCATCATGGTGGGCGCCGGGATGATGAAGATGGCCTCGGTGATGATTTCCCATTCCGGCAAGGTTGCGGAACAGGGTCCCGATTGGTTTTTCGTGACTACAGAGGCTTGAGGCGGCGAAACTTCTCATCTAGGTTTTTTTCCAGGGTTTTTGGTATTTATAGGATTTTTTGGCATCAGACTCACGTGAAGGGGGTGCCTGAGGGGTCCACAAGCTCGGAGCTAGCACCCTGGGGGGTAGGGCGCGCCTAGTGAGATTGGGGACTCCTCGTCCACTTCATGGCCCAGCTCCGGTGTTTCGGGGGTCTCTTTTGGTCCATAAAAAATCACCAGAAATTTTCAGCCAATTCCGAGAACTTTTATTTCTGCACAAAAAACAACAAAACGGTAGTTCTGCTGAAAATAGCGTCAGTCCAGGTTCGTTCCAATCAAATCATACCAAAACCATATAAAATTGTTGTAAACATGGTATGAATACTTCATAAATTATAGATACATTGGAGATGTATCATTGCCCTCCTCACCAAGTGGATATGGCGGTTGTCGCAAAACGAGCACGGTCTTTGGTAGATCTGCTGCGAGCAAAATACTTCCCGGACGGGAACTTGTTCACGTCCAAATGTAGGGGCTCACCTTTCTGGAATGGGATCCAGGCAATGAAACCGTCCTTCGCGGTCGGGGCACGATTTGATATCAATAACAGGGAATACGCTGCTACTGGTTGGACGCGTGGATGGGGCGCACTCCTCTCTGGATGAGCGACGGTCCAATTTTCCAACTGGCAACTGACACAAGAATCTTGGTGGCCGGCGTCCTGTGGTGCTCCACCC
>NC_041387.1:52372398-52389299 GCF_002162155.2 Triticum dicoccoides
TTCATGAGGAACCTTACACCGGACGAAGGGCGGTGTTTGGATGACTTGATAACTACTATCGGTGGGCGTACGCTTGGTGGAGGAGCAGATACAGTCACATGGGACCTGACTGCTTCTGGCAAATTCTTCGTTAAGTCCTTATACGATAAGCTCACCGCGGGGACGACACTGGACATAGCTAGTGGGCTGTGGAAAGCAGGCCTCCCCCTCATGATAACAATCTTTCTCTAGCAAATATTCCGAAACCAACTTCCTACCTCGGATAACATGGCCAAACGCAACGGCCCATCAAACGGGATGTGTGTTGTGTGCAGGCTCGGGGAGAACGCCAACCATGTTTTCTTCCGTTGCCATCAGGCACATTTCGAGTGGAGTGTGGTTAGAGAAGCTTTCAGGCAAAACTAGAATCCCGCGTCCAGGGCAGATTTGCTAGCTTTGCTTCGGCTCCAGTAAGGGGCCTTCGCGAGGATCGTGTGGCGTAGCGTCCGAAACAAAATTACCATTGGGAAGAAGTTTCCTTCTTACCTAGCTGATGTCATTTTTAAATGACACCTTTTTCTATAGACTTGGGCCCCATTGGGGAAACAACCCATGCAGGGGGCGATGGAGCGGATCAGAAGCATTCAGTTTACATCTCGACACATGGTGATGCAGACCTGATCCTTTGTTGGAGCATGTTAGAAGTTTGGCCGCGGGCTAGGCAGCTACTTTATCTACTTTGGTGTTATATTTATGGTGCTTTGGGCCATGAGAGTTGTGTTATTTGGGACGCTGTCTTGGTTGGCTTTATTAATTTAAATCCGGACGTTTCTTTCGTCTTTGTTAAAAAAAATTGACAAATGAATTTAGCGTATGATGAGTTGACAACAAGTGGTCACGTCACGTTTTTGCCTAAAAAAATGGTCACGTGAAAAATGTGTGTGTGTGACAGAGAGAGAGAAAGCAACAAGAGGGTAGCGTATGGAGGAGTAGTGCGTTGCGGGCATACGTACGGACTACGGAGAAGGGAGGGTACGTCAACGAGAAAACAAGGAATAACCGAGGTTTATGGCCGTGTTAGCCGGGTCGCTGCCACTTTGCCGGCAGCGCGCGCCGGTCCGTCCGGATATGTTTATCAACTCTCTCCACGCCCTATATATATCCCCAAATACTAGTTCCCTTCTCCACCATCTCTTCCAACTACGTGCTGATCATTCCCTCACGTTCATTCAGTTGCATCAAACTTCCTTTTATTTTCCTCTCGGTTTTGTAGTATCACATGTTGATCATCTCGAAAGGATTAACCTAATCTCCTAGTGACAATTGTCGCAACTATCCTTGTGTTGCCGCGTCCGGCAAAGCAAGAAATATGGGGTTAAACGGCCGCGACGAGCACCACTCACCGTCCTCGGCCAAGTCCCCCCGCGGCGGCGGCGGAGGCGAGCACAACTCCCCGCCAATCAGCTGCCCACGTGGCGGCGCCGTGTCGTCCTTCCTGCTTGCGGCCGCGTTGCTCACTTTCTCCTTGTCCATCGGCATCACGGCCACGCTCGCCGTCACGTTCTCCACGTCGTTGTCGTTGTGCCCCATGCAGGCCTTGTTCTTCCCGGCCACCAGCGCTAGGTTCGTCCAGCCGGAGTCGGACGTCCGGCCCCCGGGCGCCGACGTGCCGCGGCTTGCCTACCTCATCTCTGGGTCCATAGGTGACCTGGACCGGCTGTGGCGGGTGCTGCACGCGCTCTACCACCCGCGAAACCTGTACGTGGTGCACCTGGACCTGAAATCCCCGGTGGAGGACCGACTGGAGCTGGCGACGCGGGTGGGAAACAACACTGTTTTCCAGCGCATCGGCAACGTCGAGGTGATCCGGCGCGCCAACATGGTGACTTACCGCGGGCCGACGATGGTCGCCCACACCCTGCATGCCTGCGCCGTGCTCCTCCGCCGCAGCCGCGACTGGGACTGGTTCATCAACCTCTCTGCCTCAGACTACCCGCTCATGACCCAGGACGGTACGGTACTGCGCACCGCGCTTATTATTCCTGGTTCTTTAACTTTTCAGCTCAAATAACAGAATTAATGGTATGTGTGTGTATGTATACACATCACAGATATCCTCCATGTATTCTCCACGTTGCCGAGGAACGTCAGCTTCATGGAGCATACCAGCAACCTGGGCCAGAAGGCGTGAGTATTGTTTACCACTCTCTCCGTCCCATAATATATGAGTGTTTTTTACGCTAGCTTATAAGTTTCTTATTTGTCGATCGACCAGCTGGTCGGTTGACGATGACGGCTACTGATTAGACGGTCGCTGCAGGGAGGGCCGGGCGAAGCCTCTGATCGTGGACCCGGGGCTGTACATGTCGGCTAAGAAGGAAGTCTTCAACGTGTGGCCAGCGCGGCAGCTGCCGACGGCGTTCAAGCTGTACACGGGGTCGGCGTGGGTGGTGCTGTCGCGGGACTTCGTCGAATACGTGGTGTGGGGGTGGGATAACCTGCCGCGGACGCTTCTCATGTACTACGCCAACTTCGTCTCCTCCCCGGAGGGCTACTTCCAGACGGTGCTCTGCAACGCGCCCAGCTTCGTGCGCACCGTCGCCAACCACGACCTGCACCACATCCAGTGGGACGTCCCGGCGAGGCAGCACCCGCGGGCGCTCGGGCTCCCCGACAGGGACGGCATGGTGGGCAGCGGCACGCCCTTCGCACGCAAGTTCGAGCGCGACGACCCTGTGCTTGATGTCATAGACGCCGACCTTCTGCTCGGCCGTGGGAGGAACGGCACGGCGGCCGGGATGTTTGTGCCCGGCGGCTGGTGCGGCCAACACCGGGACTGCGGTGCCGCCCGCGCCAATGTCGACGACTGGGTGCTCAGCCCTGGACCCGGTGCCGAGAGGCTGCGGAGGCTCATGGACAGGATCGTCAGGTCCCAGGCCTTCGACGGCAGCCAGTGCAAATAGCAACGACATGGTTATATTACAAGAGCCAGGTTATTTCGTCCACAGGGGGAGTTACGTTTCTTCTTCTATACAGTCACAGCCGCGGCCTCGTCCCAACTACCGCGAGCAAAGACCTTGAAGCTGGCAACACATGTACTACCTTTCTAATGCGGTTGATTTACTTTTTAATATTATAGCACTTCTAATTAAAAAATATCTTGGCAACTACAATATTAGTAATCTGGCAATTGAGAAACAGTAAAACTGAGCCGGCTAGGGCCTTCCGCAGTGATTTGACACTCTGAACCGTCCGATTTGTGGACTCACCGCTCCAGATCTGCTTGCTAAACATTTTTTTTTTGAGAATTAAGCCAGCTTTATTAATCTGCTCGCTAAACATTCGCAATCGCTCCGTCATCCCACTTCATGTGTCTGGGCCCATTTTTGCGCCAGACTGCTCGTTATGGGCTGACCAAACGTCTCTTGGGCTGCTGCTCCGACGATCGACTTGCACGCTCTGTGATTAAATAGGCCGACATGCTGTGAACCGAATGGCCCAGACCTCCAACTTGCGTGCACACTGGCCGACACACTTGGCTAGGACAACCCGGCGATCTTCTTTTTGTACCTATGAACATTATGATTCAGTAATAAAGCTTTGTGAGATTCTCAAAAAAAAAAAAAAAACCATTCACCGTTTCCGTCCCTCGCCACTCGACGCCGTCAGCGTGCCACGAAGAGAAGATGGATGGGTCGACGTGGTGCCTCCCCCATTCCTAAACCTCTCCATTGATCGCCTCCTACCACTCCTCCAATATCCTGCTTTCCGCAACCCGTGAGATCCTCAGCGATCGCGATGAATCAATGACCTGCTTCGTTGGGACGTTGGATTGATAGCGGGATCTACAAGATGGCGACGACAATGACAGTCCACGTCAACAAGGTAAATTCTAACCCAAGGTGCAGAACGTCCCCGTCAAATTGGCAAAGCAACAGTTCATACGAGTATAAATTTATGATCTGATCCCCTTCCGCTAAAATCCCCTATGGCGAAGTTGGCCAGAGCAGTCTCATCCGTTCGTCGTTTGTGAATAAAATCAGATGTTATCTGAGGTTTCTATTTCTATTTTTACAATTGATCTGATGTTCAGCAATTTCCTTGCTTTCTTCTTGTTCTGCTGATATGGATTCCCCAAACTTTTTATTTGGTGCACAACATGTGCTTCAATGCTTGTGTCAATGGCTGAGGGGCAGCACACACCGTTATATGATCTCTCTAACATTTAAGATCCTTAGTAACTAACGACGAGCTACGTTGCGTTTCAGGATCCGGCAGAACACAAGTTGTATATCAATAACTAAATGCATGTTCCAAGTACTGGATGGAGCATCCAATGACTGGAGCTGATCAAAATAAAAGGTATAGTGGCATGATTAACCCTTATGTTTGGAGCATCACATAAAGTTTTCTACATTTCTAGCGTTCATAACGATTCCCTTGGCACAAGAACCAAATCTCAAAACAATTCATCGCTTACACATAATATATCCAGATGAATAGAAGGAACAATACAATTAATCATTTACGTGTGATTGTATTTTCATTTTATAAATAATATACTGACATCTTCCTCTTCACTGTGTTAGACATGTTGATATTTGATGTCGTTGGATATACCAAACATTTTGGATTCTTCAATGTTACATTGATTAGTAAAAATATCTCAAATATTTATACCACCTGAGTTTTTCTAACTATTTACATCTCCCTTTGGTAAGATGGACGAGCGCAGCAACGTGCGCCTTTATGATCTAGTTAGTTAAATAAGATACATCAGGGCGACTACATTTCAATAGTCTGGCAACCAAGTACAGCCGTAGATATGGTGTTCAAATGCTGCTTGGATTAGTTCGTCTCCAACTTTTGAGGGTGCTGCTTTTTGCACAAATTTATACTGGTCCTTAGGAGCTGTTGAAGTGTACGGGTTTGCTTGAGTCTGATTCGGGGGAGGTATCTACCGCTGTAATTTATGGGGTGGCAAATGGGAAACATCCACCCAGAGAAATAATGCAGAACATTCAGTTCTGAATCAATCTAAATAGTGTTCTCAAATCTGTGAGAGGACAGAGCATCCGATCACCTACGTTTTTAGTTTCATAAATATGCCTCAACTCATTACCATGAACATTGAGTCTAGAAAAATGGGTTAGTTTCCATATATACTTCCCGAATAATAATATGAGCATGATACCATAACGACCTGTCCTATGATGAGATGACTCCTGAAACCAAACACCCTCTTTTGGCTTTTGGCACATGGCAAACTTCACTCCTAGCAAGCAAGGGGATGGCACAAAATGCGTTGCAGTGAAACATTTCAGGGGTTGCCTGGTTTTCCTATATTGTCACGCCCAATATGCGACCCTATCTAAAAGAAACTCGAAGGTCCCGCCAAGGATAGACCCGCATATTGAAACGCTTTTGCAAGGTGAATATCATTACATCAACATTACATAATAGATGGGGATACATACAAGAGGCATACAATGCCACACGAATACAACATCACAATACATCAGAGCATCATCCGACTACGGATAACAACATAAACAGAAACTCAAACGACATCCACCCTGCTAGCCCAGACTGCCGACCTGGAACCTATCCCCTGATCGAAGAAGCAGAAGAAGAACTCAACGCAAGCAAGCATCGCTCTCGCGTCATGATCATCGCATAACCTGTACCTGCAACTGTTGTTGTAGTAATCTGTGAGCCACGAGGACTCAGCAATCCCATTACCATGGGTATCAAGACTAGCAAAGCTTAATAGGAAAGTAAGGGGTAAAGTAGTGAGGCTGCAGCAGCGACTAAGCATATATGGTGGCTAACATACGCAAATAAGAGCGAGAAGAGAGCAAGCAGAACGGTCGTGAAGCTAGCAATGATCAAGAAGTGATCCTGAACTCCTACTTACGTCAAACATAACCCAGAAACCGTGTTCACTTCCCGGACTCCGCCGAGAAGAGACCATCACGGCTACACACGCGGTTGATGCATTTTAATTCGGATCTGGTGTCAAGTTGTCTACAACTGGACATTAACAAATTCCCATCTGCCTATAACCGCATGCACGGCTTTCGAAAGATTATACCTTGCAGGGGTGTCCCAACTTAGCCCATGACAAGCTCTCGCGATCAACGAAGGAATAGACCTTCTCCCAGGAAGACCCGATCAGACTCGGAATCCCGGTTTACAAGACATTTCGACAATGGTAAAACAAGACCAGCAAAGCCGCCCGGATGTGCCGACAAATCCCGATAGGAGCTGCACATATCTCGTTCTCAGGGCACACCGGATTGTCCAAACTTCCAGTAGGCCATCCCAGAGTTGCCCCGGGTGGCCACCGGCGGCTGACAGGTTGGACCAACACTCACGACGAGCACTGGCCCGGGGGGGGGATAAAATAAAGATGACCCTCGAGAGCGCGACCCTCAAGGGAAAAAGGGCTAGGTGAGGCAAATGGTAAAACCAAGGTTGGGCCTTGCTGGAGGAGTTTTATTCAAAGCGAACTGTCAAGGGGGTCCCATAAATCACCCGACCGCGTAAAGAACGCAAAATCCGGGAACATAACACCGGTATGACGGAAACTAGGGCGGCAAGAGTGGAACAAAACACTAGGCAAAAGGCCGAGTCTTCCACCCTTTACCAAGTATATAGATGCATTAATAATATAAGAGATATTGTGATATCCCAACCAAAATCCTGTCCACCATGGAGAAATCTTCAACTACACCTGCAACTAGCAACGCTATAAGAGGGGCTGAGCAAAAGCGGTAACATAGCCAAACAATGGTTTGCATAGGAAAGGTGTCAAAGGTTAGAGGTTCATGGCAATATGGGAGGCTTGATAAACAGGTGATAGGTAGCGCAGCAAAGCGATAGAACGAAGAAACTAGCATAGCAATGATAGTAGTGAGATCCAGGGTAGCGCTCATCTTGCCTGAAATTCCGCAAGGAAGAAGAACGAGTCCATGAAGAAGACGAACGGATGAAGCCGAACCAAGCATAGACGAACGAATCCTCACGATCGCAACGAAACAGGAACTATCGAAAAGAAGCACACAACATAGTAAACACACCACACATAGACAAGACATGATGCACAACAAGCATGATGCATGACAAAGCTACATGAAGCTACTCATGGTAGGAGGTGATGCAAACAAGAGCAACACATCAAAGCAAGTTTAAATGAGGCCGGGAACAACATATAACAATTCCGGTAAGTCCTCATATGCATATTTTGAAATTGGTCCAGATCTGAATAAACCTTATGTTCAAATTGTTAAACAGCAAGTTAAGATGCACAAAGACGATCTACACGAGATTCTAGTCAAGTTACATATAAAGTTCATTTAGTTCGGAGCTACGGCCTAGAAGATATGAGCAAGACAAGATAAACATGGCATTGATGCAAAATGCACTCAAACATCAAGCAAACACCTCAAAACAAGGATGCAACATGATAATATGAAACTACATGCAATTCTAAGTAAGTTTCATATAGAGCACACTCAAAACAGAGCAACGGTTCAACACACACACATGGAACAAGTTTAAAGGACAAGCTGTCCAAAACAGCAACTAGGCATATAGCAAGCATCAAAACAATAGGCTACAGCATCTCAACATGAAAAAAAAGACATGGGCATGATGTACAGGTAAAGCATAACAAAACATGAACACTGAGCTATCTCCGGAAACTACTAGAACATGCTCAAACACACATGATAAGATTGCAAGTTATAACAATTCAGACTTTGCAGAAAATAACATCACAATGCAATGTTTAGAGCTATCAAACAACATGTTACAGGAACTTATAATGGCAAACAAAGGCATGGCGTGAATCTACTCAAAGCATAGATCAAAAGTCCCTTACTGATCATAAGCCAAAAAGGATCAGAAAATATGATGGCACCCACGTAAACATGACAAGTTATTATATAGATTCAAGCATGGCAGAAACAGAATTATGAAGGCATGTTAATGAGCTTGTGCAACTGACTACAGAGCAATACATGGCATGGCAAGGCACCCAACAGTAAGAAGACATATTTGTGAAGCTAAGCATGACAATAGCAAGGTCATAGGGTGCATGGAACACTAGCAACAATCATGGTAACAACGGAACTTAATGTTAACATGCTGACAGCAACATTATGAAGCAACTTTGGAGCAAGATATGAATAAGCTACAGCAACCTATAAATGCAACCAGGAGCCTGAATGGATATAGAATGACATGTAGTTCAAGACATATTTATAGAACATCTCCAGATTATGCATAGAATGATTAGTAGAAGCATGTTTATATAGCATCACGAAATAACAGATTCAGCCTAGCAAAACAGCAACATCATGAACCCTACATAACAAGCTCGATTCACTCAGCACAAGTCATTGCATGACAAGATAAGCATAGCATCATCAAGAAGACATGTTTGTGAAACAAACCAAGTCAAGAACAAGTCCATAGCATGCAAGGATCAACTACAACAAGCTTGGCCAAATTGAATAACATGTAGACAATCTGCCAGGAAATATTTTGAAGCAAAAGTAGAGCACGAAAATGACATGCTAGACTACTCCATAATTGCAACAAAGGGCATGAATGTATATACAATAACCATATGTTCAAAACACCCTTACTGAAGTAACTCAAGATATGCATGGATCTCCCTGTAGCATCATGTTTACATGGCATCAAAATAACAGCAGAACAGGGACTAAAACAGCAACATCACGATGCCTAGTTTGCATTCTTGTGCTAGTCACCACATTGATCACAAAAATATATGGTAAGCACCTCTATGAAGAAGACATAGCATAGATCAAAACACATGAAGACATCAACCTCATAGGATGCACACATCAATCATGGCAAAAATGACAAATGAGCTTGTTCTGTTAACAGACAGCAGAAAACATTATGAAGCACTCTTACAACGATGATTCAGGCATCTAGATGAGCTCAAATGAATATGATGCAATGGAATGAAATGGTGTACTCGTCGAGGCGAACAATTTGACATATTACACACATGAAACGGAGCTACGGATGCAGAGATATGATGGCATGAACATGGTATGAAAATGTCAGAAATCTGGAACTTGGGCATTTCTCAGGAAAAAAACATATGAGCGCTAAAAGACTATGATGCACATGTGGGGAATAGAGGGGCTTCTCACCCTGGGCTTCGGCCCAATTCAAAGAGGAGGCGAGGCAGGCCGGCTGGAGCTGCGGAGGACGAGGCGGGCCGGCGCGCGGGATCGGGCCCACGCGGGCGACAGGCGGAGGCGGGCGCGGTCGTCGTCTGGATCGGGACCTCCCGATCCATGGTGGCGGCGGCGCTGGAGGTCTCCGGCGAGGCTCGAGGCGACGACGGTGGGGAGAGCGACGAGGAACGTCGGGGACGGCGCGGGGGCTGCCGGATCTGGCTGGAGTTGGCCGGATCCGGGCGATGGCGAGGTGGAGGGAGACGCCGGAGCGGGCGGCGCTCGCTGGCGAGGCGGGCGAATGCGGGCGAGGCGGCGGCGCAGGGAGCCGGTCGGGGCAGCGGGATCGGGCGCGCGGGGCAGCGCCCGCGGGCGGCGGCGGCGGGACGGGCCGCGAGGGCCGGCGCTGGGCCTGCGGGCCGGCGGCGGCGCGCGGGTGGCCGGGGTGGCCACGTGGCGCGGACGGATAGGGCCAGGGGACGGTGGAGGCTGACATGGCGCCCTCTGATAGGCTGGAGTGACGTAGCTGCGGGGCGGCGGACATGTCCGGCCGAGGGCGGATGTGTCCGGCGTGGAGAGGTGGGAATTTTAGGGTTTCGTCTGCGAATTCATCCGAAAATTTCGGGGGAGGGGCTAGTTTTATAGGTAGAGGGAGCTAGGAGAGTCCAAATGGAGCACGGTTTTCGCCCACACGATCGTGATCGAACGACCGAGAGCATGGAGGGGTGTTAGATGGGTTTCGGGCCACTTTGGAAGGGTGTTGGGATGCAAAGAGAAGGAGGCTTTTACGGTTACCCGGTTAACCGTTGGAGTACCAAACGAACTCCAAATGGCACGAAACTTGACAGGCGGTATACCGGTGGTATACGAAGGCCACTTGACAAGCCTCGGTCCATTCCGAGAAAGTTTAACACCCACTCACCACGAGAGACGAAAGGGGAACGCCGGAGAGCATAGGAGAGCCGGATTGCAAAATGGACAACGGGGAAAAGGCTCGAATGCATGAGACGAACACGCATGCAATGCAATGCACATGATGACATGATAAAATGCAACACGCAAGCAAATGACATGGCAACGACAGCGAATAACTGGCAGACACCTGGCGCATCGGATCCGGGGCGTTACAACACTCCTCCACTAACAAGAGATCTCGTCCCGAGATCTTAGGACCGAGACGGAAGAGAAAAAGAAAGAGGAGAAACAAGAACCCAAGAGAAGAAGCCAAGAATCGAGAGCACTCGAGAAGAAGAAAGGAACGACGAGAATGACGAGAATCAAAAGCTCACGGACTCAGATAGACTATGAAGCCACTCCAGTTAGAATGAGGTAAGAAACGAACAAGACTGAAAGGATTTAGGCAGCACCCCGGTTGAAAATGGAAGGACAAGAACAAGAACTTCACAAGACGGGATGACACTTGATGAGATAAACAACGCAAAGCCTCCGGTAGAATTAAAAGAATTGAATGAAGAGAACTTAGAAGAAAAGGTTGAACGGATTTGAATATCTGAGAAGAACGAAGAAATGCAAAACTCCACTTCAGAAGAAAATGAAGAATTATTTGCGCTTCGAAAGGCAAGAAGGAAAGATACTTGATCTCCTTCGATAAGAATCTTGATGAACACTTGAGAAATGAATTAAATCATGAAGAACCACCATGAAGAACTCCGGTAACAAAAGAATGACGAGATAAAATGAAGGATGAAAGAATAAGATTAAAGACTTGCGGTGATTTAGATGGAGGTTCCGACGAAATGACCGAGGAAATTTGAACTCCGGAAAAGAAAAGATGAAAAACACTTGGAACTAGAATTTATTCATCAAGAACAAACTCCGAAGGAAGGGATTACTCACTTGGATGAAATAAGAATAAGATTCATTGTATGCTTATCCTTCATCAAATTAAATTGATGACAAGCAATGGATTTTGCATATTACTTATTCTTCTTGAAAAGGATTGAGAAGTGACAGGTCACAAACTTGAGAAAGTCTTCATGAACCGCCGGTAGGATTGAAAAGAACGAATGAATTAAAAAGATAATCAAGGAAAAGAATCTTAATGAACCACCGTTAGAATTCAAATATGACTGACGAACGAGAATGAGTCAGCGGGAAGAATTAGAAGAACCAATATGTTAGAGGGGATTTAGATGCCAAAGAACAAGGAGATCATAATCTGATTAAAGAACACTTGGCGAAGCACCGGGATAAATAGAGAACGATAACTGGAATGATGGCCTCCAGTGAAACGAAAAAGAAATCCACTCCTGAAAAACTCCGGATGGTTGAGAAAAGGAATATCTGACAAATGGAATAATTTGAGAGGATAATATGAAGCTAGAACCACGAATCTTCGAGTGGACAGACAAGATTTAGAGGAAAAACTCTTCTTCGGTCTTCAAACGCTGAGAAGGACGACGAGAAACACCACCAAAATTACTGAGATACTCCGGGAGGATGAAAAGCAAAGAGGTTGAGCCAACAATGAAATGATTTGAAATCGATCTCGAAGAAGGCATGTGACTGATGGAATCCATACTTACGTCACACTTGAAAAGAATTTGGAATAGCTCCGGGGGAATTAGAAGAGTCAGGTAAGATCCTGGGAAAAAACCTGTGGGTTAGGGCCCACTGAAGAGAAAACACCGTTGAAAAGGATGATGAACAGATAGATGAAGCACCAGAACAATTGAAATATTAGAATGAGGTGACACCCTCGAATTAATTGGAACACAGACGAATCTCCTGAGATGTCTTAAGCACTCCGGAAGGATAAACTGGCGAGAGGCGAACGAGCAGGGAAGGCACTTGAGCCAAGGAAAAGAATATGATCAACCTCAAACTTGAATTGGGTCCACCGGAAAAGAGATGAAGAATGTCCACCGAGACGAGAATTCACCGGTTGAAATAATTGAGGAAAGACTGAAGATACTCTGCACGAATGAAAATTTATACTCGAAAGAGACTCAGGCTCCGGGGAGAAAAAAGGGTGGGAGGGCGGGAAAACAAAGACAACTTGGAAGGGGAAATCGACAAATATCTTGAAGAGAAAACACCGGTTGAAATCATTGAGGAAAGAAGGCAAAGATTTCACTCGAGTGGGAAGGATACTCGATTACGGATTCCGGTTCCGAAAAGAAGAAGGGACAGCGGGTGGGAAAAAGAAAACAACTGAGGACAGAAAAAACAACTTCGTTGAGAGCAAACTGAGGATTGAACTTGCAAAGATGAAGAGGGTCGAGTCGACATGACGAGAAATGCACCAGATGAAAAGGGCTGAGGAACAACGATCGGAAAACCAACTGCGTGATCCTAAAGAAAATTTGAAGGGGAAGAGAAGTAATTCAAAACACCTACGTCACGATTCCTTACCTGACCGACGAAGGGGATGAGGAGTAAAAAGAATTCCTACTCTCCGAGATAGCTAGACTCCGAAAACAGTTTTCTTCTAGACTCAACAACGGCCAAACTACCGATCAATCAAGGGGGCTCCTAGGGTCGGTCGAGGCTCTGATACCAACTTGTCACGCCCAATATGCGACCCTATCCAAAAGGAACTCGAAGGTCCCACAAAGGATAGACCCGCATATTGAAACGCTTTTGCAAGGTGGATATCATTACATCAAGATTACATAATAGATGGGGATATATACAAGAGGCATACAATGCCACACGAATACAACATCACAATACATCAGAGCATCATCCGACTACGGATGACAACATAAACAGAAACTCAAACGACATCCACCCTGCTAGCCCAGGCTGCCGACCTGGAACCTATCCCCTGATCGAAGAAGCAGAAGAAGAACTCAACGCAAGCAAGCATCGCTCTCGCGTCATGATCATCGCATAACCTGTACCTGCAACTGTTGTTGTAGTAATCTGTGAGCCACGAGGACTCAGCAATCCCATTACCATGGGTATCAAGACTAGCAAAGCTTAATAGGAAAGTAAGGGGTAAAGTAGTGAGGCTGCAGCAGCGACTAAGCATATATGGTGGCTAACATACGCAAATAAGAGCGAGAAGAGAGCAAGCAGAACGGTCGTGAAGCTAGCAATGATCAAGAAGTGATCCTGAACTCCTACTTACGTCAAACATAACCCAGAAACCGTGTTCACTTCCCGGACTCCGCCGAGAAGAGACCATCACGGCTACACACGCGGTTGATGCGTTTTAATTCAGATCTGGTGTCAAGTTGTCTACAACCGGACATTAACAAATTCCCATCTGCCTATAACCGCAGGCACGGCTTTTGAAAGATTATACCCTGCAGGGGTGTCCCAACTTAGCCCATGACAAGCTCTCACGATCAACGAAGGAATAGACCTTCTCCCAGGAAGACCCGGTCAGACTCGGAATCCCGGTTTACAAGACATTTCGACAATGGTAAAACAAGACCAGCAAAGCCGCCCGGATGTGCCGACAAATCCCAATAGGAGCTGCACATATCTCGTTCTCAGGGCACACCGGATTGTCCAAACTTCCGGTAGGCCAGCCCAGAGTTGCCCCTGGTGGCCACCGGCGGCTGACAGGTTGGACCAACACTCGCGACGAGCACTGACCCCGGGTGGGGGGATAAAATAAAGATGACCCTCGAGAGCGCGACTCTCAAGGGAAAAAAGGGCTAGGTGAGGCAAATAGTAAAACCAAGGTTGGGCCTTGCTGGAGGAGTTTTATTCAAAGCGAACTGTCAAGGGGGTCCCATAAATCACCCGACCGCGTAAGGAACGCAAAATCCGGGAACATAACACCGGTATGACGGAAACTAGGGCGGCAAGAGTGGAACAAGACACTAGGCAAAAGGCCGAGTCTTCCACCCTTTACCAAGTATATAGATGCATTAATAATATAAGAGATATTGTGATATCCCAACCAAAATCCTGTCCACCATGGAGAAATCTTCAACTTCACCTGCAAATAGCAACGCTATAAGAGGGGCTGAGCAAAAGGGGTAACATAGCCAAACAATGGTTTGCATAGGAAAGGTGTCAAAGGTTAGAGGTTCATGGCAATATGGGAGGCTTGATAAACAGGTGATAGGTAGCGCAGCAAAGCGATAGAACGAAGAAACTAGCATAGCAATGATAGTAGTGAGATCCAGGGTAGCAGTCATCTTGCCTGAAATTCCGCAAGGAAGAAGAACGAGTCCATGAAGAAGAAGAACGGATGAAGCCGAACCAAGCGTAGATGAACGAATCCTCACGATCGCAACGAAACAGGAACTATCGAAAAGAAGCACACAACATAGTAAACACACCACACATAGACAAGACATGATGCACAACAAGCATGATGCATGACAAAGCTACATGAAGCTACTCATGGTAGGAGGTGATGCAAACAAGAGCAACACATCAAAACAAGTTTAAATGAGGCCGGGAACAACATATAACAATTCCGGTAAGTCCTCATATGCATATTTCGAAATTGGTCCAGATCTGAATAAACCTTATGTTCAAGTTGTTAAACAGCAACTTAAGATGCACAAAGACGATCTACACGAGATTCTAGTCAAGTTACATATAAAGTTCATTTAGTTCGGAGCTACGGCCTAGAAGATATGAGCAAGACAAGATAAACATGGCATTGATGCAAAATGCACTCAAACATCAAGCAAACACCTCAAAACAAGGATGCAACATGATAATATGAAACTACATGCAATTCTAAGCAAGTTTCATATAGAGCACACTCAAAACGGAGCAACGGTTCAACACACACATGGAACAAGTTTAAAGGACAAGCTATCCAAAACAGCAACTAGGCATATAGCAAGCATCAAAACAATAGGCTACATTATCTCAACATGAAAACAAAAGACATGGGCATGATGTACAGGTAAAGCATAACAAAACATGAACACTGAGCTATCTCCAGAAACTACTAGAACATGCTCAAACACACATGGTAAGATTGCAAGTTATAACAATTCAGACTTTGCAGAAAATAACATCACGATGCAATGTTTAGAGCTATCAAACAACATGTTACAGGAACTTATAATGGCAAACAAAGGCATGGCATGAATCTACTCAAAGCATAGATCAAAAGTCCCTTACTGACCATAAGCCAAAAAGGATCAGAAAATATGATGGCACCCACGTAAACATAGCAAGTTATTATACAGATTCAAGCATGGCAGAAACAGAATTATGAAGGCATGTTAATGAGCTTGTGAAACTCACTACAGAGCAATACATGGCATGGCAAGGCACCCAACAGTAAGAAGACATATTTATGAAGATAAGCATGGAAATAGCAAGGTCATAGGGTGCATGGAACACTAGCAACAATCATGATAACAACGGAACTTAATGTTAACATGCTGACAGCAACATTATGAAGCAACTTTGAAGCAAGATATGGACAAGCTACAACAACCTATAAATGCAACCAGGAGCATGAATGGATATAGCATGACATGTAGTTCAAGACATATTTATAGAACATCTCCAGATTATGTATAGAATGATTAGTAGAAGCATGTTTATATAGCATCACGAAATAACAGATTCAGCCTAGCAAAACAGCAACATCATGAACCCTACTTAACAAGCTCGATTCACTCAGCACAAGTCATTGCATGACAAGATAAGCATAGAATCATCAAGAAGACATGTTTGTGAAACAAACCAAGTCAATAACAAGCCCATAGCATGCAAGGATCAACTACAACAAGCTTGGCCAAATTGAATAACATGTAAACAATCTGCCAGGAAACATTTTGAAGCAAAAGTAGAGCACGAAAATGACATGCTAGACTACTCCATAATTGCAACAAAGGGCATGAATGTATATACAATAACCATATGTTCAAAACACCCTTAATGAAGTAACTCAAGATATGCATGGATCTCCCTGTAGCATCATGTTTACATGGCATCAAAATAACAGCAAAACAGGGACTAAAACAGCAACATCACGATGCCTAGTTTGCATTCTTGTGCTAGTCACCACATTGATCACAAAAATACATGGTAAGCACCTCTGTAAAGAAGACATAGCATAGATCAAAACACATGAAGACATCAACCTCATAGGATGCACACATCAATCATGGCAAAAATGACAAATGAGCTCGTTCTGTTAACAGACAGCAGAAAACATTATGAAGCACTCTTACAACGATGATTTAGGCATCTAGATGAGCTCAAATGAATATGATGCAATGGAACTAAATGATGTACTCGTCGAGACGAACAATTTGACATATTGCACGCACGAAACGGAGCTACGGATGCAGAGATATGATGGCATGAACATGGTATGAAAATGTCAGAAATCTGGGACTTAGGCATTTCTCAGGAAAAAAACATATGAGCGCTAAAAGACTATGACGCACATGCGGAGAATAGAGGGGCTCCTCACCCTGGGCTTCGGCCCAATTCAAAGAGGAGGCGAGGCAGGCCGGCTGGAGCTGCGGAGGACAAGGCGGGCCGGCGCGCGGGATCGGGCCCACGCGGGTGACAGGCGGAGGCGGGCGCGGTCGTCGTCTGGATCGGGAACTCCCGATCCATGGTGGCGGCGGCGCTGGAGGTCTCCGACGAGGCTCGAGACGACGACGGCGGGGAGAGCGACGAGGAACGTCGGGGACGGGGCGGGGGCTGCCGGATCTGGCCGGAGTTGGCCGGATCCGGGCGATGGCGAGGTGGAGGGAGACGCCGGAGCGGGCGGCGCTCGCCGGCAAGGCGGGC
>NC_041387.1:52389757-52419652 GCF_002162155.2 Triticum dicoccoides
CGCTGGGCCTGCGGGCCGCCGGCGGCGCGCGGGTGGCTGGGATGGCCACGTGGCGCGCACGGATAGGGCCAAGGGACGGCGGAGGCTGACGTGGCGCCCTATGATAGGCTGGAGTGACGTGGCTGCGGGGCGGCGGACATGTCCGGCCGGGGGCGGACGTGTCCGGCGCGGAGAGGGGGGAATTTTAGGGTTTCGTCTGTGAATTCATCCGCAAATTTCGGGGGAGGGGCTAGTTTTATAGGTAGAGGGATCTAGGAGAGTCCAAATGGAGCACGGTTTTCGCCCACACGATCGTGATCGAACGACCGAGAGCATGGAGGGGTGTTAGATGGGTTTTGGACCACTTTGGAAGGGTGTTGGGATGCAAAGAGAAGGAGGCTTTTACGGTTACCCGGTTAACCGTTGGAGTACCAAACGAACTTCAAATGGCACGAAACTTGACAGGCGGTCTACCGGTGGTATACCAAGGCCACTTGGCAAGCCTCGGTCCATTCCGAGAAAGTTTAACACCCACTCACCACGAGAGACAAAAGGGGAACGCCGGAGAGCATAGGAGAGCCGGATTGCAAAACGGACAACGGGGAAAAGGCTCGAATGCATGAGACGAACACGCATGCAATGTAATGCACATGATGACATGATAAAATGCAACACGCAAGCAAATGACATGGCAACGATGGCGAATAACTGGCAGACACCTGGTGCATCGGATCCGGGGCGTTACATATATATACTTCCGAACCATTTTATCCAGAATTTCAATGCTATCATCTGTTTGCTTTTGGCATGGTTCAGCTAATACTAGTCTTTTACCTCTATGAAAACCCTGCTGTTACCAACAACAATAAAATACGTCCATTACTATGTTCAAGTTTTTTATATTTTGAAACTATCATTGCAGTAATCTGGCCTTTACTGAAGTACAAGAAAAAGCAGTGGATAAACTTGGTCCTCAGTGGCGGAGCTATGTGTATAGCTGAGGGGGCTATGGCCCCCCAGCCCAACACAAATTCCTCAAGGAAATTTTTTTAGGGGGGCATAATTAAAATAAAGTATTCTCATTAGTCCCTACTAACATGTATACTTTGCCTCTGGTCCCCCCGACATTGCATTCAAGCTCCGCCACTGCTGGTTCTGCTGTCACTCTTCACAGTTAGCATCAGTATCAGCGCGGGCGTGGCATGCTCGACCATCGCTGGTAAGTTAATGCATTAGTTTTACTGCTTCCACTAAATTGGATTATTCGTTGACCCATGTTATGTTGCAAATGAAGGGCGGGGTGTGCTCCAGTCAGCGGTACTGCTTCATGTAGCTCTAACCATCTTAATCACCTATACGTACGTTCTGGGCTGCCAGCGGGGGATCAGACTTTAAATTCCTTATATACCTTTTGCATTCACAAGCCTGAGTGTTGCTGTAGCATATCTTTTCGAGCAGGTTTGCGCTCATCCTACCTCTGTCCTTCATTATGCTGTCATATAGACGCTTTCTTGAACATATATCCACCTATATTTGCAGGCAGTTGCTCCCATTGGACCAGTGGAGACTAGTGCATACGGGGCAGGCGCCACAGCCATCTTCACGGCATTTTTTCTAATTTTTGAAACCAAGCGAATTGTCAAGACGCATACATGTGACCAGCAGGTTTGTCATAGGGGCGCGAGTCAATTGCAGAAAACTATCACATTTGCGGCTAGATTTGCAGAAAACCACCAAATCGCAAATCCGTTGCAAAAAACACCACATTAGCAGTAAACTTGTTGCAAAAAGCACTGATCGCTCACTTTGCTTCATTTAATCGTGTTTCCGACAAGTGGTGCCCGCTCGGTGGGAGCTGACTTGGCAAAAATCACCACATGTGCGCGTTGACTGAGTCTTCTTCCATCTCCTATCTTCCCCTTCTATCACACATTTTATCGAACATGTTGCTGGCATCTCCCGTCATCGCCATGGCCATCGCAACAGGCCCTAATGCGTCGCCCCGGCAAGTTGTGCGCTTCTGGTACACCACGGCCGCCAGAGAGATGCCCGTGGAGATCACCCTGGAGGAGGAGGACAACAAGCTCGGCTTCACCATCAGCCGCACCGAGGAGGAGCACCAGGCCCAGGGCGTGCACGTCCCGACTGCGTACCTGCTGCTCCGCCACCGGCAAGCTTGTTGAAGGCGGGGAGGTGCTGCTCCTCCTCCTCGTCGTTAAGCAGAATAATGGTCGCTGGGAGGACGTCGCCGTGCATTGTGTTCGCTGGTGCTCGATGGCAGCGGCGGCGTCCCGTTTCCTCCTTGAGCGAGGCGGTCCTCCCTGTTGGAAGGGAAAGAGGGAATTGATGGAATAATTATTGTATTGCTTGAGCCTCGTGGGCATATAAATATGAGTACATGATCATCTTGGAGTATAGAATAATATCCTACGCTATCTTACCTTTCCTAATAATCACGATACTCAACATCCCCCCACAGTCACAATGTTAGCGACGCAGACGGTGAGACACCCCCCAGAGTCGTAACGGTCGATGCATCGCGGAGTCGTGGCTGGAGTGAAAACCGACGAGGTTGCTCAAGCAGGCGGTAGCCCTTTGTGCCGTTTGTCGATGTAGCCGAGAGCGTGGGTGGTGGAGTCGTGGTCGAGGTAGCCGTGCGAAGAATGCCATGGTCGATGTCGAGTCGGGTAGCCGGTGTCGAGGAAGTCGCCGTGGAGCCGCGGGCGCAAGGAGGTGCCGAGTTAATCGTGGGCGCAGTGGTGTTGAAGTAGTGGTGGCCAGGAAGTAGATGATGTTGACGACGCGTCGCGCTGGGGTTGCCAACCCCGGGGACACATCGTGGACGAAGGCACACATCAGTGTTGCCAGCACCGGGCATGCGTAGACGGACAAAGACGAAGTTGACGAAGCGCCGCACCAGGCTTGCCAGGCCCGGGGACACGTCGTGGACGAAGGCACGCGGCGGTGTTGCCAGCACCGGGCATGCGTAGACTCGGACCTGCACGAGCTGTACGCCATGTCGAAGAAGTCAGAGAGGCCAGCAGAGAAGGACTCGACGACGGTTGTGGAGCCAATCGGCGCGGGGCCAATGTCGCCCACGGTTGTCGGAGTAGATGAAGCCGTGGTGGTAGATGACGACGACGCTAGCGATGGGCTGGTGCTGGACAAAGACGAAGGGGGTGGACGGGCGGCTGCGGCGGCTACAGGGGTAGCGGCGACGGCGGCCGAAGAAGAGCGGCGGCGGCAGCGGCTGGGTTAGGAGCGCGGCGGCGGTGCTCGAAAGAGGCGAAGAACCCGACAGCATGACGAAGACCAGCGCGGACAGTGGCGTTCTCGCGCCAAGGGAGGCGGTGGACTGCGGCCCTTTGCGCTATGTCCCAAAGGGGCGACGTAGCGGCGGTGGGTAGGTCGGGGCGACAGCGGGAAGACCTCCGGGGGGCGGCAGGAACCGCGGCTGCGGCGCGACAGCCTGAAGGGGTGGCGCGGTGAAGGAGCGCGGGTCGATGCAACCGCGGGGACGGCCTCGGGATGGCGGCATGGACCACATGCCACGCTCGCTACGGCCCGACGGGGCGATGCAGCGGCGGCGCGAGGGTCGGTGCAGCCATGGGGACGGCCTGGAGCAGATGGCCCCGGGGCGGCGGTAGACCGCGGGCCGCGGCACTACGGCCCGAAGGAGCGACGCAGCGGTGATGCGGGTCGGTGCAGCCGGGTGAAGAACTACGGGGCGGCGGCACTGTGGCCTGAAGGGGCGACGCAGTGGCAGCCCGTTGCTCGATCGGTGAAGGGGCGCGCTGAACTCGACGATGCTCTTCACGGGGCCTGCGGAGCGCGCGCAACCGACGGGCCAGGTCGGTCAAACGGCGTAGATGAGGCGGATCGCGGAGGCGGGCGGGTGATCAATCCGATCGCGCGCGAGGTCGGGGACGCCGCTTGGTGGAGACGGGGTGGTGGCGGAGTCCGAGATGGAGCCGGCGACGGCTGGCGGCAGGGCGGCTATGATTGGCCGCCGCATCGCGCGAGGCCATCGGGTCGGGTGATGCAGGAGTCCCGGTCGGAGCAGGGCGGTGACGGCTCGCGTAGACCGACGGGCAGGCGGGAGCACGAACGTCGGCGGTGAAGGGCCGCCGCATGACGCGAGACCGCCGGGTCGGGGCGACCGGCGGGCAGACGCGCGGACGACGTGCGAGGCCACCGGGTTGGTTAAGAAGCCGACCAATTGCGCCAGGGTTGGAGTAGAGGCGCACGGGGTCGACGGCGGCGGTGGGCGACGCAAACCGATCAAGATTAGATCAGAAAACCAAAAAGAAACCGCCGATCAAGATGACCGGGGGGAGAGAGAAAATCCTGGAGAAAGGGCTCAGAAAAAGGACTCTCTCGGGCAGCCGGTCAACACGACCGGCGGACGAATCCTAGGTACGGGCGGCGTGGCCCCCGACGGCGGTCATGGGGGCCGACCGCCCAAGGGGCGGCGCGCAGGTGCGGAAGCGGCGGCGACTAGGGTTTAAACCCGAAAATTGATACCATGTTGGAAGGGAAAGAGGGAATTGATGGAATAATTATTGTATTGCTTGAGCCTCGTGGGTATATAAATAGGAGTACATGATCATCTTGGAGTACAAGGCAAAGTAGAATAATATCCTACGCTATCTTAGCTTTCTTAATAATCACGATACTCAACACTCCCCCAACACGAATCGCACGACGGCAGCGTCACCCGGCCTGTCGTCACCCGGCGCGAGGCGGTCGAGCGCCGGCGAGTCCAACCTGTGCGCATGCACGCCAGCCAACGAGAGGTCCGTCGCCGCGAGGACGAGGGTCACGGGATGCTGCACGCCAAGGCGGAGCTGTGCGACGAGGTCCTTGTTCACGCTAAAAGTGCGTCCGACTGCAGCAACGGGCGGGGGACCTCTGATGCCTCCCTTCGCGAGCTACGGCAGGAGCTCGGGATTAGCTCCATGGGCGGTGAGGAGCGGAGGGGAGCTCGCCGGGGCGGCGTATTGGGGCTAGCCACGACGGTCGCCATGGCGCTGGCAGGATATGCCCTCAACATGTTTGACAAAATGTGTGATGACAGGAGAAGGAAGAAGACTCAGTCAACGCGCACACGTGGCGATTTTGCAAAGTCAGCTCCCGACAAACAGGCTCCACTTGTCAGAAATGCGATTAAATGAAGCAAAGTGAGCGATCAGTGCTTTTTGCAACAAGTTTACTGCTAATGTGGTGTTTTTTGCAACAGATTAGCGACTTGGTGGTTTTCTGCAAATCTAGCCGCAAATGTGGTAGTTTTCTACAATTGACTCTAGGGGCAATTACTCTTTACTAGTTGACCCGTTGCGCCAAATGGCGCAGAGACCCGCTAAAAACATGTTGTCAATGAAAATGGTTTCATTTTGCAGACATTAGTAGTGAAAAGCCTATTTTAAACTATGCCATATTGAAAATATGTTTATCGCATTGTGAAATTCGAGTTTGAAATAAAAGTGTATTTGTATAATATGTACAAACATGCTAAGGGAAGCATTGCTTTAGCCGAAAATATGGTTATCACGATGAGAATTCTGAGTTTTAAAAGAACATATTTGTTTAAGATGTAAAGACCAATTAAGGATATATATTTTTAACACCGTTTGCACCAAACTTTTATTTTCCATTTGCAGGAAAAAAGAAACCTCTTTGTGTTGTGCTTTTGGGCGCATAAGCATGTGAGAGGTCCACATGCCACCCATTGCGCCAAATAGCGTAGAGACCTGTTGAATCCATGTACACATCAAAAAGAAAATCCATGATTTAGTTGGTTTAGTTGTGGGCAAGCACATAAGCTAATAAATTAACCCACCTTGATAAAAAAATGAAGGCTTGTTGTCTACAATAAGAATGGAAGGTTTACTCACTACAATAAGATGTATAATAACATCACCCATTGCGTCAAATGGCGCAAAGTCTCAATTCCAACCAAGAGTTATTCGAATAAATACTTGAAAATTTGACAATAATAAGGAGCCTTTTAATAATGAAAATTGAAAGAAACGTAGTCACAAACTATGTAATAGATTTTTCAAAATGTGGGCATTCTATCTACACAATTTTGCTATGTTAGCTGGAAACTTAGGAATCCATAGTCACGCTTGTCCTTGGTAAACTCTCCCCTCCCACTTCTCTGGATCCATAGCATTTTGTCCTTCACAACCTCTATAGTTCACATGCATTGTAATTTCTTAATTTTTTAAATAAGCTGAGCAAACAACAATGTTTGTTATATCTTTAGTTATGGAGCCACTCTCTATAGACATCTCTTTTTTTTTAAGGGAACTTGACAAATGATGCCGAACACCATGTTTATGACATGTTCTACTATAATAGAGGTGCAAACTTGAAATGAGTTTTTTTTTGAAAAAAGAAGGACATATTGGTCTGCTGCCATGGAAGGGCAAACCAAGATTGGTAAGTACCACACCAGGAACGAAAGTTTATAATAGATATAGAAGTGACAGTAAACAAGTTTTTCGAGATTTACAATGAACAATGATTTGGCTTCTTGCTCTAAAATAGAAACAATCTGCAACACTAACTTGGTGACAATCCCACCAATTCAACGACAATGGAAATCTCTACCCTTCATTCCTTTGCGACTTCTAGAATCAAAGGCGAACTACCATCATTGCAGGAAAGGAAAAGAAAATAACAACAGTTCTTGCGGTTAAAGCATCTGTCAAGTGAAAGTATGCCGCTTGAATCCTTCTTCTTTCAGTAACCATCCATACACAACTGCAGTAATGCCAAGACAAAAAACTTGATACTCTGTTCATAGTCATCTCATTATTGAAATAGTAAATGTAAAACTGGCCCGCAAGATAAAAGAATTTCCCAGTAACTGAATGTACAGCCTATGATCGTTTGTGCTCTTAGTATTCAATTACTGGGAGTACCGCTAGATGAAATATAGTGGAAACTCCAGATCTTATAACTTTTAATACATTCTCAACTAAGATTTTAAGACATGAGATTATATGCCAATAGTTACATTTAAGTCATAAAAGGCAGTAAAAATAAGTTCACGACATAGTGAGGGCTAAAACTACTTATTTGAAAGCAGTGAAACAACTCATTAAATTAACTAATTTTAAGAGATCAAGTTTTAAGAATTAATACTATACAACTAAGAGCGGGCTACAAAATAGTGAATCAAGAATACTCAACTGTATAAAATATTTTAACCAACACTTCCACCAACCACCCCGGTGAAGTGAAATATATAATATGGTCAATCAAGAATATTAAAATTAATATGTTAAAACTAATAAAAGTGCACTGGGAAGGCAGCCATAAAGCAAGAACAATAATGATAAAAAGTAACACATGGCAAGAACAATGGACTGACCAGACCTTCTGAAATCCCTCGAACTACATGATATCAAATCCGTGACAACGCACATAATACCTACAAAGTAGTTGATGCAAAAATAAGTCCAAAATAGTTATTTGTTTTTCTAAACCCAAATACAGTTGGCAAGACCTCGAGACAGATAGTTTACGGGTCAGTGAAAGAGGCTGGTGAAAAAATTGAGACAGCACAATACCTATAGATATGACAAACACATGAGAAATGGTTGACCTGGCAATGTTGTTCAGTGTTCAAACAATCCCAAAAATGATATTGAGAAATCTATCCTGGCCTAGAGACAGGATCTTAGACTAACTTTACAGAATTCTAATTTATGCACTAAACTTCTCCAAGAACTAATCATGTATTGCAGATTGAGTAATTAGCGGTGTTGCGTCAAGAACTATAGAGAATTCATGTTTGCATTAGCACAAATAATAAAATCAAAAGGCAGGCACGACTGTGTTCACAAGAGAGAAATGCCAACTTGTTCTTATTCCCTAAATTCTTCTGTTGGATTATTCCTCTTCTTTCTCAGATCTACACACATCTGTTCAGAGAAGCCAGATATTAGGAAATCAAATCAGAGTGACAAAGGATGAGGCACCTAACAAGGTTTGTGAAGTACCTCTTCATGCCACGCCATAAGATGATTACTTTCAGCCAGATTGATCCCCTGTTTCTATGAATAAAACATATTGCATGTGACTGGATCTTATTGTTATAGATTAGCAAGCATCTCTAGATTCTATCATCATATATATCTTACTCCTAAAGTTATAGGGTAACTGTAATCATCTACTTGCAATTTCCAAGACATTCTTTATAAATGTTATACTACATGGCACATGTCTATGTTCAAAAGGGCAATAATATGCAACTCGAGGATCATATTCATATGGTACCGTAACTGCATCCCACAAAAAGAAACCTATAGGCCTAAGAAACAGAGTGAATATCGGTAATACATCATTACCATGAAAGAATTTCTCTCCTAGCAATGCATATCAAAGAAAGTGTGCACAGAAGCAACCCATATAGGTCAACTCAAGATATTTAAATGAACATATTAAAAGATATTCCACTACCTTATTTATGAAATTTAGACGATTTTTTCTGCCAAGGTTAGAGCATTGCCTAGTCTGTTTCTGGCACAAAAACAATCTTAACCCAGACTGCAGCTGAATAAAGTGAAATAAGATTTAAGAATAAGAGCAATAATTAGGATGTGTTGTACAAAGAAATCTTAGCTACAGAAGGAGTTTTGTGAACACATTAAGGTAGTTAAATGAGTGATACAACGGTACCAGATTGAACATTCAATCCATAAAAATATATTCAATAAACTGGAAGAGAAATGCATCATGTTATAGGTGTAGCCAAGTACAGTTGCGAACTTGATATAGCTTTGTAAAGTTGAAAGTAAACAACTTCACACAATGTAAAGCAAGTCAAGTCAGAGGGGAAAGGAGGGCAGCAACATGCACCAGGAGCAAGAGGGGGCACAATCTCGTGTCGTTGCTCAATGAAACAGAGAACCCTTTTATATCGCTCGACATGGTGGCTGAAGTAGTATGTTCGACTGGTGGTGAGAGGGATGACCCTGGCTCCCAGCTCACTGCACACAGAAAGTCAGTAACTTATTTCTAGGATCAAATAATTTGGAAGCTTCGTATTGTACAATAAGAAAACACAAAAGAAGTTTCATGATTGCAACCTAATAAAAGAACATGCTCTCCTCGGTCAGAGATTCATTTAACAAAAGAAGAGATAAAGGATCAAGAGCACATCACACAGGTCTACTGAGATCAGGAGCGGACAAGAACAATGGACATTCATGTTTCATCATCAATGCCTCCTATACTATACACAACCTGTAAAAAATGTAAACCTAAAAATGTGGTGAAACCCAAAGAAAACACACTGTAAATAGATGTAAAAGGGACATGCTCGTTAAACTTTGCAATCTCTTCCAAGGAACTTTTTATGAAAAGAAAATTTCAAGTAAGTACAAGAAGTGTCCAGTCTTCCGAACACCTGTGCTCGGAATGGACTATATATATGCATATACTGATACATGAATTAGTAGAGTTGGCGAGTTATATGTAGAACAAGGGACTGCAACCTGCATACTCGTAATTAGTTTTTGGCTCCAGGGTGACGCATGCATGTATGCATGTAAGGATGATTGGTTTTTTAATTGTTAGGCCTATATATATAAAGAGAACCTCTTGAGATGAATTAAACAAGTGAAAAGAGTTACAATGTATCACATCTACTTCATACTCGTAATCCCTAATCTGAACACTCCCACTCAGCTACCACCCAGCGATCCTCCTGCCGGTAATTACTCTAAACCATTTTCCTCATATCAGACACACGACACTCATCATTAGTAATGACTGAAGAAAAGAAGCACATGAGTGTTTCAATAACCTGAATGATTGCTTAAACCAAAAAAACAAATCCAACAGAAAGGCATGATCCTCTTCACTTTTCGAAGGACTGAAAGTCCCTTCCTACTAAAGAATCATGTATGAGAATTTCTTACAACACATCCCTTCAAACATAGAACTTTATATAGCAATCCACACCATTACGACAACTGTAATATCGAGGCGTAGTCATGGTGTTAAATTAAAAAAACTAATAGTAAATACAATAACTTTCCTTGGAGCCAAACTTGTACCAGAAAATTTACTTTATCAATAAGTCCAATAAAACATGGTTATCTAGAAATATTGAGAACATCAGGACCCAGTAGAAAGCCGAGGCAGAAACATAAACCTTGGCCAGTGACATAAGCGCCTTCTCCTTATCTTCATCTACGGGAACCATATTCAGAGCTGCTTCCTGACGCACCTGATCCTCATACTACATCCCAAATGAGTGTCACTGGACAAGAACCAGAAATAACTAATTAACCATAATATTAGGAAATGATTTGCAATTGAAAATATTCGGATTACATTCACGCTCTCAGAACCTGGCGCATGTATGGCTCAAATCTTTCTCTAAACACCTCTCATCCATTTGTCTGCTCAGTACGACTTAACTGAATTCACTAACTTGAAGTAACAATGAAGAAAGAAGAAAGCACTCATAAATGCAGATTCTCTCTTCTTTAAAGA
The DNA here is from genome assembly GCF_002162155.2 of Triticum dicoccoides. NCBI lineage: Eukaryota > Viridiplantae > Streptophyta > Magnoliopsida > Poales > Poaceae > Triticum > Triticum dicoccoides. The sequence continues at coordinate 52,400,252 of NC_041387.1, forward strand.
TATTACAATACTCGCATCTTCTTGTAGGAAGAAAAAGCAAAGAAAGAAGGACGTTGTGAACGAGGAAGCTCTTGTAACCAGCACAACATTGTCATCTTTCATGGGACGAAAAACAACATTGTATTGTCGCTTCTGAACTTAAACCAAGCAAACTAACATGGCCCACAAATAAGAGTTTAGCACATTATTTTGCAGACCTTTAACTTGCAAACCATCCATATAAAGTGTAAGATTACTACAGCCTCTACAATACTCAGTGATGGCATACATGACAAACAAAAGATCGTGTAGGAAACACTACCATTCTGCATAGCAGAACTACTATCCATCCCATTCATCTGGATGTAGAAGAATTACTTTTCTATCTTGCCAGTTCACTAATCAGTACAAAAATGTGACGTTGCTGAAGCCAGCAGCTTGCTTATCTTCATGATAGCTCCAATGATCCACACTTTAAAAACAAAATTCAAGGCATTTTTTGCGACATGAAATGCAAGGCATTATTAACTCTGTATCATTGCTAATAAACCCATCTTAGTGCTTATACACCCAGCCTAAAATATGAGAAGAGCAAAAACAAGAATCTGCATACGGAATGACAATTAGATTGGTCTGAAAGCTCCCTTCCCCAATTCGAATTTTGTTCTCTTGCACACACATCAGACTAACACATATGATCTGAAACAAGAGGAACAGCGGGCTAGATACCTTGGAGACAATCCATTGCGTCTGGACCTCGAGGTCAGCAAGAGAGCACGTTTTGTGTGGTAGCCACAAGCATCTGGCTGTCGATCTTTGACTCAGGCCACCACAATCGGTGGAGAAAACCCTCATCTCAGCCTGGGAGCAAGGTGAAACATCAACTACTGTAACTACCTCTCATTGATGAGAAGGGAGAAGAAGCTCACCCAGTAGCAGAAAGAAAGGTGATAACCAGAGGGATGACATGCTCCACCCCACGTCGTCGTCCTCGTCCTTGGCCAGGCGATGAACGCAGGAACACTGTCGGGGGTTGGATACGACATATGCCAAATGATGGCTTATCATGGTGGGAGCGAGTAGAACGTCGCCGGTGCCTGGAAGCGGGATGAGGCGAAGACATGCACGCCGGCGGATCTTACCTAGCTTCAGGGCTCTCCTAGGAGATAACACCCCAACTGCTGCTCTGCGGGGTCTCCGCATGATCACTCAAACAAGGTGACTACAATGGTGCTCCTAGAGCTGTTTTGGGAGGCAGGAGAGAGCAAGGCTAGTTCTCTCCTCCCGTGCTATCTGGTCTATCTCTACTCAGGTCCAAACCCTTTGCATGGGTGCCCCGGGGGGGTTATATAGGCCTACCCCCAGGGGTACAATAGTAATACGGCTGGGCGCGGGTCCCAGCCGTCTGTCTCTCTGGCCACCGCCCTTCCTGCCGGCTTCTGGGGCCCGCCGACTGGCGGGTCCCGCGGACAGGCTTGATACTGTAGCGACACTCCTGGTGACGCAGGCTTGGTCATCGGGTCGTGGCAACAGTGCCGCCGTCTATCGGGCAATCACTGTCGCCACTCCCCATCTTGTCTGGTTAATGGCACGTGGGGCCCTGGGGAGGAGTCGGCCGACTCCAGGGAGGCCGACTCCCACAGGTCCGTCTTCGGGCGCCCAGGCCGCCTTCGGCCCTCCCACCGACAGGCGGCCCCGCCGCCTCTGGGTCGTACAGGCCGACGTCGTGGGCACATTGTACTGCGCACTGTGGCTGAGGTCAGGGCAGGCATGGCAACAGTGCCGCGCCTCACCGGAGATCTTCCAGCGATACGGCTCACTGTAGCCATGCCGGCCCTTCGTGAGCAGGGGGGAGACGGCCATGTCGTGACCGTACCCCGTATCGTACTTCGGGATGAAGGAGGAGTCACGGGCCGACTCTCCAAAGTCGGCCTCTTTGGAGGTCGCCAGCTTGGAGTCGGCCTCTCTAGAGGTCGCCATCCCAGAGTCGGCTTATCTCGGAGTCGCCGTTTGGGACTCGGCTTGAGGGGCGCTGCCTGCCCCGATGTCTTAAAAAGGTCTTGGGGCTCGGGTTAGCCTACCCGTGGCCCATTACTCCGACAGTAGTCCCCGAAGCTGGTGAAGCCCGGCGGTAGCTGCATTGTGGGGCTTCAACAGCTTCAATCTTTATAAATGCAGACTCCGGGACTCGGCTGCCGTCTTCTCTTGGGCCGACTGTCGAAAGTCGGAGTTTCGGCGAAGAGCCTCAGTTCGAAAGTCGCGGCGGGAAACCAGGCGGCGTGCCTGATACGCCTCCCTGCTGCCGTCGAGGCGGTCCTATCGCGTGGCGCCGCGTGGGGAGAACAGTCTGCCCACCCACGTGCACGACGGGACGGGCCGTCAGGCGGGGCCCGCCACTACCACGCCTCGGCATACGGATGGATCCGTTGTGGCCGCGGACGGTTGGTTTTCCCACGTCGTTACTGCGCGCAGTAACTTCGTGGGGTAAATCATGGGGCGGTGCGGGACGTTATGCGCAGTTAATCCCACGCCCGCCCCCTCGGCTTCTCAGCCCGTTGGGCTATAAGTAGGCGGGGGAAAGCGGAGGGGCATAGCTCGCGCGCCCTTCTTCCCCGCTCCCCCGCCCCATCTTGCTCTCTTTCTCCTTCCTTCCTCCGCTGTTGAGCCAGAGCACACCATACCGCGGCGATGAGCTGCTCCTCCGCCGCGGCCCCTGCCGTGCGCTCCGGCGTGTGGGACGGCTCGGAGGTAGAGGAGGAACACATCGAGTTCCTCCGCCAGACACGTCGTCTTCCCAGCACGGACCTCGTGCGCGCCCGCACCGCGCCGAAGGGGGAAATCCGGCCGGCGCCGGAAGAGGGCGAGCGGGTCGTCTTCCGCTCGCACCTTATGCGCGGCCTGGGGCTGCCGGCAAGCGGCTTCTTCTGCTCGTTCCTGGAGTTCCACAGTCTTCAGCCGCACCACCTCACACCGAACACGGTGGTGCTGCTCTCCGCCTTCGCCATCCTGTGCGAAGGTTTCCTCGGCCTTCTCCCCACCATCGAGCTGTGGGGGGAATTCTTCTCTTCTAAGCTCGGTACGCACATCGCCGGCGTGCCGGCTCAGTGCGGCGCCTTCATCGCGATGCGACGCTCGACGGCCGACAATCCCTTTCCTCCCATCACGCTGATCAAGTCGGTGAAGATGTGGCAGCGCACGTACTTCTACGTGAAGAACCTCTCCCCCGACGGCGACTGGGTCAACCTGCCGCCCTACAACGCCACTCCCCTGACCGGGAGGCTCCCTAGCTGGTCCCACAGGGTCAAGTCGATGTCCCTTGCCGGAGCCGCCGCCGTAGCGTGACTCCGAGTCTTGATACAGTCGGAGGGGCTCGTCGGGGCCGACTTGCTGGCCGCCTTCGTGGCGCGCCGAGTTCTCCCGCTCCAAGGCCGGCCACACCTGATCTATTAGATGAGCGGCCCCCGAGACCCAAGTCGGATGAGCACCAAGGAGATGCCCCGCAAGGAGGTGGCGAACATGGTGAACTACATCGCGCACTGCGAGTACGAGGAGGACTGGCAGTTCGGCAAGGAGTCGTACTCGTGCGACAACCCTCCGCCAGTGGTAAGTCGCGTCCTCCTATCGCTTTGTCTTTTTTCCTCAGCCGACTCCGGCTTCTAACTCTTGTCGGCCTCTTCTGAACCAGAATCCTCTTATGCAGCCCGCCGCCGGTGCTACAAGACAGCCCCACGAGTATGTCCCCGACCGTGCGGAGAGCGACGTCGACGACCCCGACTTGGGGGCGGCGGCAATGGAAGCTGACGCCGAAGGCGGGGGGGAGTAGCGGAAGGCGACTTCAGGCATTCGGCCACTTTCGATGACTGGCCTGACGACGACGCCGAAGGGGAAGTCGCCCCGCGCCACCAGCCTAAGGTCGGCTCCTCCGCTGGCCAGGGCGGCGCGAAGAGGCGTCACGCCGGGCCGAGTGCGCCCGGCGGCAAAATGAAGAAGCTTAAGGGGGCGGCCGCCGCGACCAGACGGGAGGAAGCGGCCGCGAAGGCCAACCGCTTCCGAAGGGAAGTGAGAAGGCCGCCGCTAGTATTCGCGTAAGTCTTCATGCTCTTTCTTCTTCTTTGTCGAATCTTATCCGAGTCTTCGTTTACGTACTCCCTCCGATCTTCTCCAGGGCCCCTCTCTCCCTTGAGAGAGTCGCCATCCCATCTGTCATGGGGTCGGCGGAGCCGTCCGCCAATACTCGGTGGGCCGACCCCGCCGCCGCCCTCCGGGAGGCGACGGAGCGAAATGCACAGGAGAAGCGCGAGGAGGAGGAAGCCGAACGTCTGGAGAAGGCGGAGGCCGACAAGGCGGCCGCCTCCGTCCAGAAGGAGCTGGAGGATGCCGAGGCTGCCCTCGCAGCGAGACGGCACGCCGAGGGGGCCGCGCGTCACAGATCAGCGATGCTCGTGCCCCCACTATCGTCTGCACCGCCGCCTCCGGAGTTCACGGGGCAAACCGGAGGGGCCGGCACTGAGGACCCCATCGTGGAGAAGGAGGGCGGCGATGTTTCTATGTATAACACCCTCGTGCCACCACCACCGCCTCCACCGCCGTCTGGGAGGCCGCACGGCAAGCAGCCGGTGGATCCGTCAGAGCCGCCGGCTATGGACGAGGCTGAAACGCGGCTGCTTCTCCAAGTCGCCTCGCCGGTACGTTGCCGTCTTGAGAGGGCGACCTCGGCGCCGCGTCCTTGGGAGACCGGCATTGCCGGCTCGGCGTCCCTAGACGCCGAGGCCACAAGCGCCGCGCCCACCAGGTGGGTGCGCGGAGGCGGCACTGGGCCGTTAAATGAACTGCTCTTGAAAGTCCAGGCGAAGCTTCGGGCCGAGGGCGACGCCCTTCAAGCCTGCACCCGAGCGCATCTGGCCGCCCGATCGGCCATCCGAGTAAGTTTCTTTTCCTTTGGACTCTTGTTTGTTTCTCTGTGGGGGCGCGCCAGCGCACCCACTGGGTGTAGTCCCCGAGTTCCGGGCCGGCTGCTGAGCAGGCGGTTCGGAACTCCCTCTGGCGAGTTCCAAACACTAATTTTGTCTTCAATGATTCATTGCAGGAGTACCACAACCTCCGCGTCACTGCCTTCAACCGCAATGTTGAGGAGTTGAACAAGCGGACTGCCGACTTGTCGGAAAGCCGGAGTGAGTTCTTCTTTCTTCGCGGGGGCGCGCTGGCGCACCCGCGGGCTGTAGTCCCCGAGATTCGGGCCGACTGCTGAGCAGTCGGGCCGGATCTTCCCGGCGATCTTTTTTGCTAATGACTCATTTGTCTCTTCCTTGTTCCTCAGAAGCCAATGCCGTTCTTTAGGAGCAGCTGGGCGAGGCCAATACCGCCTGTCGTGCCAAAGAGGAGGAGTGTGGCAAGCTCGCCACGGAACACGACCTGCTGGCGGTGCAGCTGGCCGAGCAGAAGGAGCTGCTCAAGAAGGCACATGACGAGGCCGAGAAGAAAGAGACCGCACTCCTGGCCGAGTTCGAGAGCGAGCGCTCCTCCTGGACTGACAGGGAGGCGATGCTGATCTCCGGTTTCCACAAGATCGAGGATATTGTTGACGGTAAGTTTCTTTCGCCTCTTCGGGCTTCCGACTATGCGTCAGGCTGACTTCTGATTTTTTCGATTTGCTTCTTTTTGTCTAGGCAGACTTCTTCCCTGGTCATTCGCAGGCAGTCCCTCCGGCCATCGAGGCTGCTCGTGCGGCGCGAAGGGCGGATGGTGAGGAGATCGCCGCCAATGCCCCACGGACCGTTGAGGAGCAGCTTCTGAGCATTGAAGCCCGACTTCGTCCGGCTCACCGGGTGATGCGCCGGCTTCAGCATGCCGGCGCCCAAGCGGTTGCCGCCTTGTGGCCAGGCATGCCGGTGCTGCGCACCGCCAGCCGAACTGCCGATTGGCTGGAGGTCGCCGCCGGCCATCTTGAGGCTTGGAAGGGCTCCTCGGCCCGGGCCGGAGCGCGCCGGGCCTTGGAGTTTGTCAAGGCGTGGTATCCAGGGCTGGACCTGGACCGTCTGGCCGCGTTCCCGTCAGAAGCCCAGGCCGAGCTGGAGGCCGTGGAGGGCGCCCTTATCGAGCGTGCTGCGGCCATCGCCGAGTACACGGACACCAGCGTCTTCGTCCCCGAGCGGGCTGAAGGTGGCGAGGAAGTGCCGCCGGAGTGGTTCGGAATGAACCCGGAGTATGGCGAAGACTCGGCGGAGGTGATCGACTCCAGCACTGAGGAGGAGGACGAGGCGGAGGACGAAGGCGAGGCGGAGGCGCCAGAAGATGGAGTAGGCGGCCAGCCTCCGCTTGACCGCGCCTCCAGCAACGAGCCGCGTCAAGAGAAGGCGACCGCAACCGGAGGTGATCAAGCCGAGACCGCCCAGCCGACTGCCCTGGCGCCTGACGCCGCCGTCTCCTCCGATCCTCCGATCCCCGATGTCGCCTCCTAGGCTGCCTCTACCTGTCTGTCTTAGCAATCCTTGAAAACTTTGTTAGTTTCGAACAGTTCCGCCCGCGGGGTGTATCTTGAACCTCTATTCGAAAATTCGGCCAAGGGCCTATGTAAATATTTATCCGATTTTCGTCTTTCCTTGCTTACTGCTCTTTAGGCTTTTCCCTTTGCCGCCTTCCCCTAGTCGCTGCCTTGCCAGTCGGACAGCCGCTCCACGGACTGTCGCTGGGTCAAGTGCTCGGCTACTTCGGGAAAACGAGTACTTGGCCGTTTTTAGAGTTTCCTTAGCAAGTTGGATAGAAAGCGACAGGCCGACTACCCAGGAGTCGGCCGTCCTTGATAAAATCTAATAAAGACGGTGAGCCGGCTACTCATGAGTCGGCTTCCGCTTTAGAAATGCTGGAGGCCGTCTTACGCTATGTTCACACTTTAGGTCCTTAGCCATTTTTCGTGTGGGTGCCCGTTCTTCCCCCCTCCTGTTCGCCTCACAGTCGCTCTGCGAGCTGCGGCTTTGCCAGGAGGCGGATTGGGCACCGCGCACTACTTGTCTGACTGCGGGAAGCTCCTCATAGCGCAAGGCGGCTAGTCCCCGGGCCGACTAGTCTGGCCCGGTGCCAAGTGGCTTGCAACAAAAGCGATTTTCTCGAAGGCATAATGCTTATCATACAGATAACAAAAAGGGCAGTCCCCGAGCTCGTCTCGGGGGGCCCAAAGTCTTAGTACTTTAATACAAAGGGGTAGTGCGATACATACTGCATCAACTGTAAAATCTTAGAAGAAGATTTGCATTCCACGGGCGCTCTGTTTCTTTGCCGGAGTCGTCCCTCTTGCGTGCTCGGGGCTTCTGAGCGTCGATCAGGTAGTAGGCGTCGTTTCCTAGCACCTTGCTGATGATGAAGGGGCCTTCCCAAGGCACCGACAGCTTGTGCTGGCCGGCTGTTCGCTGGATCAGCCGGAGCACAAGGTCGCCTTCTTGGAAAGATCTTGGCCTGACCTTCCTGTTGTAGTATCGATGCAGGCTCTGCTGGTAGATGCCGGACCGGCTGAGTGCCAACAGCCGGCCCTCTTCCAGCATATCGACATCGTCTTGTCGTGCTTCTGCTGCTTCTTCCTTGGTGTACATGGTGACTCGCGGGGAGTCAAACTGTATGTCCGTTGGGATGACGGCTTCGGCACCATAGACGAGGAAGAAGGGTGTGAAGCCGGTTGACTTGTTTGGAGTCGTGCGCAGACTCCAAAGGACGGCTGGCAGCTCCTCAAGCCAACAACCGGCTAATCGCTCCAGCGGGACGATGAGTCGAGGCTTGATGCCGGATAAGACGAGGCCGTTCGCTCGCTCCACCTGGCCGTTTGACTGCGGATGGGCAACGGACGCTAAGTCCAGTCGGATGCCCTGTGTCGCGCAGAAACGGGCCAAGGCGCCTTTGGCAAAATTCATGCCATTGTCGGTGATGATGCTGTGTGGGATGCCGTACCGCGTTGTGATGTCAGCAATGAAGGTCACTGCAGCCGGACCGTTCAACTTCTTGATGGGTTTCGCCTCCACCCACTTGGTGAATTTGTCTACTGCGACCAGCAGGTGAGTCAAGCCACCTCGTGCCATCTTGAATGGTCCCACCATGTCCAGACCCCAGACTGCAAAGGGCCAGGCGATGGGGATAGTCTTGAGTGCGGAAGCCGGCTAGAGTGGCTTGGAACGGAATATCTGGCACCCCTTGCACTTTTGGACTAGTTCTTTGGCCTCTTCCAGGGCGGTTGGCTAGAAGAAACCGTGCCGGAAGGCTTTGGCGACGAGTGCCCTGGAGGCCGCGTGGTGACCGCACTCGCCCTCGTGGATGTCTCTGAGGATTGCTTGGCCTTGTTCTGCCTCGACGCAGTGTTGGAAGACACCGGTAACGCTGCGCCTGACCAGTTCTCTGTTGACTATGGTGTAGGCTGATGCTCGGCGTTGTACTTGCCGAGCCAAGATTTCATCGGTTGGCAGCTCTCTGTTTACTAAGAATCTGAGGATGGGCTGGGCCCATGAAGGTGCTGCTATTTCTTCGACTGCCACGAGTGCGACTTGGATAAGGGTGGCCGGGCTGGGAGGCGGCGGGTTGGAGTCCGCCGTCGCTTGCTGGTTTGACGAAGTCCCGGGGCTGACTGGAGCAGTCCCCGGGCGTGGCTCTGGAGTCTTCGATCCTGCCGCAGCAGTCCCCGGGCCGAGTCCTGAAGTCCCCGGGCCGACTTTGACTGTGTTCTTCTTGGAGTCGGGTCCGGCGTCCTCAGGCAGAGCCGGCACAAAGATTGAATCTGATTCTGGTGACGGCTTGATAGAAGGCTTGAAGAGGCGCCGGAGGGCGACACCAGATGGTATTGCCTGGCGAGTGGAGCCGATTCGTGCCAAGGCATCTGCTTGGTCGTTGTCGTTCCTTGGCACGTGAAGGAACTCGCACCCCTCAAAGTATCCGCTGAGCTGCTGAACGAGGAAATGACAGCTCGCCATATTTGCGTCCTTGGCATCCCAATCGCCAGATGATTGTTGGACTACCAAGTCAGAGTCGCCATAACACAGGATCCGGCGAATGCCGAGTTCTTTGGCAAGCCGGAGCCCGTGTATGAGCGCCTCGTACTCGGCCACGTTGTTGGAGGCGGCGAAGTGGATCTGCAGTGCATATCTTAGCTTGTCGCCCTTGGGGGAAGTGAGGATGACGCCGGCCCCCAAGCCGGTGAGCATCTTGGAGCCGTCAAAGTGCATCCGCCAATGGGTGGAGTCAGGCGCTGGCGGCAGGTACTGGGTCTCGGCCCAGTCGACGAGGAAGTCGGCCAGCGCCTGCGACTTGATGGCGGTGCGGGGCTTGTAGTAGATGGTGTAGGGAGCTAAGTCAATGGCCCATTTGGCCACTCGGCCAGAAGCATCTCGGCTTCCGATGATCTCGGCCAGCGGGGCTATGCAGACCACAGTGATTGGATGCTCCTAGAAGTAAGGCTTCAATTTCTTGGCGGCAAAATGTACGCCGTAGCACATCTTCTGGTAATGGGGGTAGTTCTGCTTGGAGGTCGACAGTACTTCACTCAGGTAATATACCGGTCTCTGGACAGGCAGCGCCTTGCCTTCCTCCTTGCGCTCGACTACCATGACTGTGCTGACTACTCGACTGGTGGCGGCAATGTATAGGAGCATGGGCTCTTTGGGAGTCGGAGCCGCCAGCACAGGGGGAGTAGTAAACATCTTCTTTAGTTGGAGAAAGGCCTCGTCCGCCTTGGGAGTACACTCAAAGAAGGTCGTCTTCTTCATGAGCTGATACAAGGGGAGAGCCTTCTCGCCCAGCCGACTGATGAATCGGCTGATGGATGCCAAACAGCCGGTGAACTTTTGCACATCTAACAGTCGTCTGGGTGCTTCCATCCTCTCGATGGCCTTGATCTTCACAGGGTTGCACTCTATGCCGCATTCGGAGACCAGGAAACCGAGGAGCTGGCCGGCTGGTACTCCGAAGACGCACTTCTCTGGGTTGAGCTTGATCTGGAATCGGCGTAGATTCTCGAAGGTTTCCTTGAGGTCCTCCAGCAAGGTCCCCCGCTTCTCCGTCTTCACCACTACATCATCCACATAGACATGGGCGTTTCTGCCGAGTTGCTTCAGGAGGCACTTCTGCATGCAACGCTGAAAGGTGGCGCCGGCATTTTTCAAGCCGAACGTCATGGTCAGGTAGCAGAAGGCTCCAAACGGCGTGATGAAGGCGGTCTTCAGTCTGTCAGCCGGGTTCAGCTTGATCTGGTGATATCCCGAATACGCATCTAGGAAGCTCAACAGCTCGCATCCAGCTGTGGAGTCTATCACCTGATCGATTCTTGGCAGAGCAAACGGGTCCTTGGGGCAAGCTTTATTGAGGCTTGTGTAGTCAATGCACATCCGCCACTGCTTGTTCTTCTTCAGCACCAGTACCGGGTTTGCTAACCACTCTGGAAAAAATACTTCCATAATGAAGCCGGCCGCCAGGAGCCGGGCTATTTCTTCTCCAACAACTCTTTTTTCTCTTCTGACAGGCGGCGCAAGGGCTGCCTGACGGGCTTCATATCAGATCGGACATGTAACTTGTGCTCGGCGAATTCCGTCGGGACACCAGGCATGTCCTTGGGGGACCATGCGAAGATGTCGCGATTCTCACGGAGGAAATCGACGAGCTCGCCTTCCTATTTGCTGTCAAGGCCAGTGCCTATGACAGCGTACTTCTCTGGGTGCTCTGGGTCCAACGGTATCTTCTTTGTTTCCTTGGCTGGCTTGAATGATCCTTCTGCTTCCGACTCCTTGGGGTCGGGCGACAACTCAGGCTGCTTGCCGGCCATCGCCACGACCCGATCAAGAAGTCGTTTCTCAGCTGCGATCACCAAGGACTCGGCCAGCCGACTACTTTCGGCCGCGCAAGCGGACGACTTCCTGTAGTCGCCGGACACGGTTAGGATTCCCTTGGAACTCGGCATCTTTATCTTGAGGTAGGCGTAGTGGGGCACCGTCATGAACTTGGCCAGGGTGGGTCGGCCAAGCAATGCGTGATATGGGCTCTCAAGGTCCACCACCTCAAACCAAACTGGCTCTCGGCGGAAATGATCCTTGTCTCCGAAGAGGACATCTATCATGATCTTGCCGATTGGCGAACAGGAAAGGCCGGGGACGATTCCGTGAAACACAGTCCGGCTGCTCTGAAGCTGTCTTCACTTGATTCCTAGTTTCTCCATCGTGTCCTTGTACAGGATGTTGATACTGCTGCCTCCGTCTATCAGTACTCGCGAGAAGCGAGCAGCCCGCCTGTCCGTGGCAAGGGTGGCGCCTAGGACCAAGGCGTAAGAGCCTGGGCTCGGCATCACCTATGGGTGATCAGCTCTGCTCCAACTGATGGGCCTTTCGGACCAATGCATGAACTCTGGAGTGCTTGATGCAACTGCATTTACTTCTTGCTACTGTTGGCGCCTGCTGCGCCGGTCGTCCGCTACACTGGTGAACACTACGTAGGCTCCGTGCTCGTCCGGGAACTCGTCTTGTATCGCGCCGACTGGCCTGACGGCCGGCTGCTGGGGCGGCTGCGGAGGAGGCGGCCCGGCAGGAGGGGGAGGGAGCAGGCCGTCCCCCTTGGCGATTCTGGTCAGCCAGTGACATTTCCAGGTGGTATGGTTGGACGGCTTCGCGCCGCTGTGGAACTTGCAAGGACCATCCAGAGTCTGCTCGTAGGAGAAAGCCGGCAGCCAGTTGGACTTGCCGCCCTTCTGCCGCTTTGCCGGAGGCGGTCCCTCCAGTTGTTGGTCCTCTGCCATTGCCACCTGCCGACTGCTGGAAGTCGGCAGCGGGGCCTTGCGCTTCTGGTCATTCTGTTGCTGCCGCCGACTGGTGTCTCCATCCGGAGTTCTTGGAGCCTGAGGGGCGACTTTGCCAGTTGCGCTGACCCGAATCTCCGCCTTCATGGAGGAGTCGGCCGTGGCGTACTTGTCCGCCGTGATCAGCAGCTCGTCGAGGGTCTCCGGCTCGTCGTAGAGGAGCTTGTGCTTGAGGAGGGTGCCTTCTCTGCACCCGGCAGTAAAGTACTCAATGGCCTGCACCTCGTGCACGCCCTCGCAGGAGTTCCGGAGTTCGCCCCAGCGCGTGAGGTAGTCGCGAGTAGACTCGTTAGGGCCTTGCACGCACAAGGAGAGCTGGCGTGGCTTGGGAGGTCGCTTGTACGTGCTCGTGAAGTTGCGGACAAAAGCCTCGGTGAAGTCAACCCAACTGTTGATGCTGCGAGGTTTCAGACTGTTTAACCACGTCCGGGCCGAGCCCTGGAGCATGAGCGGGACGTATCTTACGGCAACACGCTTGTTGCCGTTCGCTATGTTGACAGGCGTGGAGTAGTCGATCAGCCAATCCTCCGGCTTCACGGTGCCGGTGTACTTAGGCGTGTCTCGGGGGAGCGTGAACCCTTTGGGAAAGGGCTCGTCTCGGATGCGGGGTCCGAAGCAGGGGGGACCCAACTCGTCTTCTTCTTCCAGCGCCAGGGATCGGTGGAGTCGGTCGATCCGGTGGCGGGCGTCATTCTCTCCGACTCCCTCTCGGCGGCCAAGGCGGTCGCCGAGAGTCGGATGTTCCACGGGTGGCGGGGAGACTTGCCTTTCTCCGCGAGGAGGGGGAGGCTGGTAGTCGTCCCGCCGCTCCACCGCTCTAGGGCGGCCGTCTTGGTAGCGCTAGATGGTGATGTGAGTCCGGCTATGGCTGACAGCCGGCTCCTTGTCCTTCTTCCCACGGGCTCCGCCAGTCGGCGTCCGAGACGTCGCACCTTGGTCTCGGCGAGGCGGTGGGTCGTCGTTTTGGCGCTGCGGCGCCTCGGTGCGGCAGCCGGCACCGTTCTGCGCGGCGGCCGCGTCGAGGAGCTGCTGAACTCGCTCCGTCATTATGCAGCGCTCTTCGCCTTCGAAGTTGTCGAGCTCGTCTGCTGCCGCCTGGGCGGCACGGATATTCTCTGCGGGCATGGCGTACACAGGGCGATCAGCCCCGAAGAGGTTTGCGATTGCCGCGCCACGCTGTCGGACCGCGCCTAGGCGGCTAGGCCTAGTCGGAGCCGGCGAACCGCCTACGGCGCGATCCATCTCTCGTTGGTAAGCTTCTGACAAGTGCCTCATGCTTGCCAGTTTCTTCGCGCCATCGACGAGCTGAAGGCGGAGTGCCTCCAGTGTCTCGGCGTCGGCGTCCTCTGGAATCGGCGCCGCAAGGCCTCGCAGGGCCGCGTCGAGCGGGTCGTCCGCTCCTTCGCCGGAGCGCTTGCCGTGCTCGAGGACGAGGACCTCAGTGACGGTGCTTCCGCCGCTCCCCGCGTATGGGAGCGGCTCGTCGTAGACCACCACGTTGGTGGGGAACGCGTCGTGCGACATGGTATCGGAGTCGACCAGCATCGGGTCGGTGGATCCTATGGACTCCAGGTCCGCGGCAGGCTCGCCGGCGACGTGGAGTTGGTCGAAGAGGCCCGCGAGGAGGCTCTCGGGGGCGCTCGTGCCTGCGTCTGATGCAGGCTCATCGGAGAGGCGAACCTCACCGATAAGATCGGCGAGGCAGCTGGCCGCACAGGCAATCTCCGCGCCATGCAGTGCGTCGGCACAGACGCCATCCGGCGTGCCGGGCTGGCTGCGCTCGCCGGGAAGGAACAGGGTTCCCGTCCGGAGCCGATCTCCGGATGACGGTGCACCTCGCCCCACGGTGGGCGCCAAATGTCGGGGGTTGGATACGACATATGCCAAAGGATGGCTTATCATAGTGGGAGCGAGTAGAACGTCGCCGGTGCCTGGAAGCGGGATGAGGCGAAGACATGCACGCCGGCGGATCTTACCCAGCTTCAGGGCTCTCCTAGGAGATAACACCCCTACTGCTGCTCTGCGAGGTCTCCGCATGATCACTCAAACAAGGTGACTACAATGGTGCTCCTAGAGCTGTTTTGGGAGGCAGGAGAGAGCAAGGCTAGTTCTCTCCTCCCGTGCTATCTGGTCTATCTCTACTCAGGTCCGAACCCTTTGCATGGGTGCCCCGGGGGGTTTATATAGGCCTACCCCCCGGGGGTACAATAGTAATATGGCTGGGCGCGGGTCCCAGCCGTCTGTCTCTCTGGCCACCGCCCTTCCTGCCGGCTTCTGAGGCCCGCCGACTGGCGGGTCCCGCGGACAGGCTTGATACTGTAGCGACACTCCTGGTGACGCAGGCTTGGTCATCGGGTCGTGGCAAAAGTGCCGTCGTCTATCGGGCGATCACTGTCGCCACTCCCCATCTTGTCTGGTTAATGGCACGTGGGGCCCTGGGGAGGAGTCGGCCGACTCCAGGGAGGCCGACTCCCACAGGTCCGTCTTCGGGCGCCCAGGCCGCCTTCGGCCCTCCCACTGACAGGCGGCCCCGCCGCCTCTGGGTCGTACAGGCCGACATCGTGGGCACAGTGTACTGCGCACTGTGGCTGAGGTCAGGGCAGGCATGGCAACAGTGCCACGCCTCGCCGGAGATCTTCCAGCGATACGGCTCACTGTAGCCATGTGGGCCCTTCGTGAGCAGGGGGAGACGGCCACGTCGTGACCGTACCCCGTATCGTACTTCGGGATGAAGGAGGAGTCACGGGCCGACTCTCCAAAGTCGGCCTCTTTGGAGGTCGCCAGCTTGGAGTCGGCCTCTCTAGAGGTCGCCATCCCAGAGTCGGCTTATCTCGGAGTCGCCGTCTGGGACTCGGCTTGAGGGGCGCTGCCTGCCCCGATGTCTTAAAAATGTTTTGGGGCTCGGGTTAGCCTACCCGTGGCCCATTACTCCGACAAACACCCTCTTCAATCCCCGCGTCCTCGCCCTCTTCCTCAGCCAGCCCTCTTCCTCGGTGTTAGGCAGTGGGGAAGTGGAAAAAGAAGGATCCAGGAATGGATCGAGCCGCCACCAAACCAGGTCGCACCTGACCTCGCCGGCGTCAGTCGGTGACCCTCTCCCATCCGTCGCCGGGCCTCCCTCCTCTCCTTCCTTCTCTCCCTCTCTACCGATCCATGTGGTCGCCCTTTGCCGCCGCCACCGGAGAGGCTCACCTCCACGGCCGCACGCCTTAGATCCGGCGGGAGGAAAAGGAGGAAGCGACCCGCACTGTCCTGTTCTCCGATGGCGGCGACATGCGCGCGAGCGATGGGAAGGCGAGGAGGAGAAAAAGGCGAGGTGCTGGAGGAGGAGCCGAGGGCGACGGCGGCGTCATTGGCCGAGCACACGCACGGAAGGGAGAGGGAGGGGTGCAGCGGCTCGTGGGGGTCGAGGGGAAGGAGAAAGGGGGCTAGGGTTCCTCGTTTGGTTGCTGGGGTGGGGCGAGAGCCGCGAGACGCGGGTGATTGGGTGCGGAGCGCCCGAGCTGATTGGGGCAAATCCTCCTGCACGCGGAAAGGGCCAACCCAGCCAACGAGCGCCCGACATGAGCCCACCAGTCATTGGACTACGAAAACGACCGCGAGGTGAAATTAGGTTTGACTGCAGGTGAAGATCCGACGGTTCAGACGCGCCAGAAGCCAGATCGGACGGCCGAGGAAGGAGCCGATCGAGGGAGCATCCTGGAGGTGAGTTGGCTAGCCTCTTTTTTGTTTTAAATGTGGACATGCATGATGTCCCTGTTCATGGCGCAACCAACATTCAAATAAACGCCTGCTGACGACAACTCTGATCCAACGCATTGCTGCATCGACAAAGTTAGTTCTCACACTTATATCACCGTACCTATGTTCTGAGCAGCGGCAAGTCTATATTGCTGGAGACCGTATGTAATTAATCACAGCTCTAGCATGCTACGACACATTCCGCTTTCATGTTGGCTCGCTCTATATATTATGAGACCTGGAGGTACATGCATCTCACCACCTTAGTCCTAATCATGGGATCACTGCAATTGACAAGCAGTAGCCATTCGGTTGTGTCTGTGACTTGTTCAGTTTTATTGATGTGCTTTTCTGTTGTGTTGAATTTGATTCCTGCTAGTACCTCTTTTATTTCTGTACTGTGCAATAACTAACAGTACAACTAGACTGGCCCTATGTGAAAATTGGGACCATATGGTTCCCAGATCACCACCACACCCACACGATTGGATTAGTCATCACCAATCCACCGAACGATTGGGAGGGGTTCAGGGTGAGGATTCAGTGGCGATTGCTTGGATGACTGAACAGTAGGTCGAGATCATCTGAAAGAATTATATATATAATCACGGTCGTAGATTGAAAGGTTTGTCAGAGGTGGTGCGGCCGATGGTGGTGGCACGACTGGTTGATGGTGCCTGTCATCATAGAGGAGATAGGTTCCAAGTGACATGAATTAAATGAATTAAATGTACGGACATGAAGTTGGACTTTGAATAACACGTACGTGCAGTGAACTTGGGGCATGGAATTCTTTACATGAGAAAACTAGCGTGCATGTGTCGACTACTTGAATCAAGACTAGCACGTACGTGTTTCTGACTGAAATCTGAGGCCGGTGACTATGCGCCTGGGTGTTACTTACAGTTGGGTTGACGGAGGGGAGGAAGGGGAACTCCAGATGGTAACGGCTCCACACCAAGATCAAAGCAAGCCCGAAAGCGCCGACGCACTGCAACCGGAAAGGTGCCAGAGTTCCCCGACGATGCCCCCAAGTGGGTAACGGCGCAGAGCGCCACAGCAGAGCCCAAAACGACGGGCTAGGGTTTTCACCCGGAACCCTGATATGGAGAAGAAACCCACAACGACACCACCAAGAGGTAATTGACACCCGATGCATCACCATCGTCAGCACCAAAAGCACAGAGTTTTTGCTTGGATCCTCAACATAGCCATCGTCCGAGGTACCCCGGCCCAACCCAACCCGAGGAAAGGGTCGCATTGCCAGCATGAGACCTCCAGGTCCAGACAAGGAGCCACCACTGCCAAAGCCACCACGAGGCAGGATCACCCACCACCCTCCCCTCACCACCCCTATAGCCAAGAGAAGGCCCAACCACCGCTGACGCGCTGCTCGCCTCGGACCCAAGCGCGCGGCCTCAATATTCAGGGTCATCACCCTGCCATCCAAGATGGACCCACCACAACCACCGAAGCAATAGGGCGTCCGAGAACCATGCACCAAGAGACAGACAATGCCAGAGTGGAACCGCCATCGGTCAAGACCAGGCATCACCGATGTTGGCCCACGTGCGGAGATCCCCACCATGGCCTGGGGCACAGATCCTTGAGGCCAGCCAACATCATCACTGGGGCAGCAGTAGAAGACATGCCGCCGGAGCGGTGGGCCTCCACGGGCCGGATCCGGTCCAGCCCTCAAGGCCACGACAAATCTACACCTAGATCCAACACACCACCGGATGTTAGAACCCTGCATGCCACCACTGCCGTTGTCGACCATGGCTTGACCCGAGCACCTTCTGCTCCGTGTCGGCGAAGGGGGCGCCCGTGTCGCCCGAGGTCAGTCCCCACGTCTGACTAAGTCGTAGGTGCTCTCTGATGAATAGTAAAATAAAAAAATAGTAAAAAAATAAAAAATGATTTTTTAACAAACTTTGACAAATGCTTTGTATCCTTGCAAAATTTTATCATGAAATTTCATTTGTGAAAGTCTGAGGCAAGAAAAAACAAAGTGGATGCTCCGAAAATGCAATTTTTGAAAGCATTTTGGAGTGCTCATTTTGTTTTTTTGCCATGACTCCCACGAATGTAATTGCATGATGAAAAAAATTTAGCACTAAAAACATTTGTCAAAGTTTACCAAAAAAATCAGATTATTTTCATTTTCCCCCCTCATTTTAGTGTTCATTCCAAGCTCATTCGAGCTGGGGAGGACTTCTGCTCTAGCTTGGAGAATCTGTCTCTCAGTTTCTTTGTTTCTTTCCCCATTCTCTGTTTCTTTGTTTCTCTTCCCATTATCTCTTTGTCCCTCTTTCTCAATTTCCTCTGAGTTTCCCCCCGGGTCCTCACACCCGAGGTCGCCGCACGCCCACACTACCCAGCACTGACGTGCAACTCTCCGCCGCCGCACCCCACCCCCAGCATGGCGTCCCTGCCGGCCAGCCGCGCCCCGACGAGTGCGAGGGGAAACACATATCCATGGCGAACTGACAAAACCGTCGCTCCACTTTGAGATCTAGATTAGGAGGTGGTGCGACATTGATGCATGGTGCAACAGAGACTCAGCGTCAGATGCGTCTTGTTGGACGTGCGTAGAGAGGTAGCATTGTCTGACGTCGTGGTAGCGTCGATGGCAGGCCTGGCATGGTCGATGTGCCAGTAGCTGCTCTGAAGATGGATCGGTGGAAGACGGCGGCGGCGGACTCTGAGAGTGTGTCAGACCGGTGTGTGCCCCAGACATGGCAAGCGGCTTGGTGGGAGCCTCCGGCTTTAGATGCTAGGATTTGGTGCGAGGTCTGTTTAGTGTTTAGCTCAGACTATCAGCACCCCTTCATCAACTGGATAGAAGTAGCGACAAATGTTGTCAAGTTGGTGACTTCAAACTTACTGATGTATTACTCTATAAGCTTTTGTGATTAATTAATAAAATGACTGCATGCATTACCCAGATACAAAAGTCGGGGGTCATCCTGCTTTTTGAAACTTTTTGAAAAAAAAGAACTTTCAGATTGCCAGGGACTAAGAGCATCTCTAGCAGACCCCGTATAAATGGTCAAACCCGTATTATTTTTGCGTTTTACAGTTTTGGTCGAAAAAAGTGTGCAGAACAGAAACCGTAAAAATGGTCCAACCCGTAAATTTTATAAGGGCCACCGAAAATGCACAACCGAAACCCTTATATTTGGAGGTTGGAAGGCCGAACATAAGGGGCCCCGTTTACCGGTCAAACCTCGTCGGAGCAAACACGCCGCCGCAGAGTTTGCCGAAATCCGCCCTAAACTCGCCGAAATTCATCACCGCACACCGGAAAAGGCCGCTAGACGCCGCAATCGATCGCCGCCGGTTCAAATTGGACGAGATCGACATCGCCGTGGCCTCCCATGGCCTCGGCCTGGCCGCCGGAATCCTCACGGTGCGGCAGGCAAAGGGGCACGACTCGGCTGGCGTGGCAGGCAATAGAGCAAGGCGCGGACGGCAGAGACGACGGGGCGTGGCCGGCGAGGCTGGGCGCGGCCGTTATGGTGACGGGGCGCGGCCGACGGGCGACGGGGCGCGGCCGACGGGCGATGGGGCACGGCTGGTGGGCAACGGGACGTGGCCGACGGGGTTGGGCATGGCCAGCTGGGGAAGGGGCGGCAGCGTCCAGACTTGAGCAAGGAGCTCTTTATCTCAGTTTTACAGTTTGTTTTAAAGTATCTATTCGGTCATAGCTAAAATGAACCCTTAAAATGCATTTTTCTCGACCCGTATCTCGTATCTCAGTTTTACAGTTTGTGATTTTAAAGGGTCTGCTAGAGATGCTCTAACCGACTTCGAAGACCATGCCGCTGAAGCCAGGGGCGGAGCCAGGGGGCGAGCAGGGGCCTGTC
>NC_041387.1:52420075-52421397 GCF_002162155.2 Triticum dicoccoides
AGTTGGAGCGACAAGTAATTACCAACGAGATTAGATCAATATACGTACTCGGCCCCCCTATACTCGAATCCTGGCTTCGCCACTGGCTGAAGCCCGAGCAGCCGGGCCCGCCGGTGAGCCACAGGATGATGGGGTCTGTGCCGGGGCTCCTCTCCGACTCGACCAAGTAGTAGAAGAGCTACGTCCCAGTCTCCTCCTCCACGCCCACGTATCTGCAACGCACGACATGCAATTCCGGCCATGAGAGGCTCGTGCCCATTTCAAGATGGAACCAACGACAGGCTTACCCGGTTTCGAGGTAGAAGGGGAGAGGGCCATCGAATCCTGGCAGGTGGGTGACCACCGTCGACGCCGACGCCGATGCCGATGCCGAGCGCGAGAGCAGCAGAAGCAGGAGGCCGGGAACGAGCTGCAGCACCAGCAAGAGGCGGCGTCGCCCAGCGAAAGGCGTCCGGAGAAGCTTGACAGGCATATTGTTCTTTCTTTCTTGCTTGCTTTTTCGTGTGCTAACTTGTAGTTGTAGGCACGGACTTGGTTTATAGTACAACTCCAGCAGCGCTGCTCCCGTCGATTTAAATGAACTACAGTACTAGATCACAGTGATTTGACCCGTTAGAGTGGAGTATTAATGATTGACAGATCACCTACTCACTTATTGTTGTCATGTCACAAGAAAAAATGACGGTGTGGATCATATGCATGTTGTCACCAAGAAAGCATGCGTGATTGGCTCAACAGGCCCCAAACGGTATAGATAATGAAGGTACGAAATCAGCTACTCATCCATGTTCCACGCATGCTTAAGATAGTGCAAAATGAGTTGAATAGAGATACGTCTCTGTCAGCGTGCAAGGCGTGCATGTATAACAAAACCGATCATGTAGCGGTATGCATGTCTTTTTCTTTTTTTTTGAGTCGACTTGCAGCAGGAGGATGGGAACGAGATGCTGCAGCAGCAACGGCAAGAGGTGGCGTTGCCCAGCGGTACGCGCCCGGACAAGCTCCAAGGACATTTCCTTGGAGCATCTCCCAAAGGCATGCAGCCGCGCGGCGCGTCAAATAAGTTTACAACGAAATAGCAACTTTTTGCGCGCTGCAAAGCGCTGGATTCAGCGGTCGATACAAAAAATTATGCATGCGCCGCTCCAGTAGAAGCGCTAAAATACAGCGCGCGATCCTGAGTTGTTATGAGGCCACAACTCTGCCATTTGTACTCTTCGACCCTAGATCGTATCTATCTTGAGGACTTCATATATATGTATTTGGAGACATATGACAACTCGAGGAGGATTAGTCCAAGGGGAATGTATTTATGCCCCCCC
>NC_041387.1:52421581-52433097 GCF_002162155.2 Triticum dicoccoides
ACACACCCACCTCACCACCACCACCACCACCACCAGAACATATGTTAGGTGGAGAGAAAAATAATTCCGTTTGATATACATTCCTATTTTTTTACATCACTATTGACTGCATCTTTACAGCTTGAGAGAAGCAAATTGAATATATAAGGATTTGTGTTAAGAGAGAAAATTTTGTGTTGTCAAAGTATCAGAGTGGCTTGTTGTCAAGCCACCTTTGGGCCATGGCAAAGCATTCTTCAGGCTGGTACTCTGGAGCAGTATGACCTCCACCCTGCACAAGCAAGCGATTATGAGCTCTATTACAGCTATGACATAATGGTTCAATGGACAAGAAGCATGATCTAAAAGAGGAAAACAAGATCACCTTTACTGTTGCAAAGGTCAACTTATTTGCATATGTGATGGTAAATCTGCAAAGAAAGAAACAATGTATTGCTCATCAGAAAAAAATGCATATGTCACGAATATCTTATTTTGCATATGCTCAAGTGCAAAAAAGGGAGTCAGGTGACTCAACCCTGCAGCCTGGCCGTCGAGATGCCATGCCCTCCAGTCATCGACAATGGAGAAGTTCAAAGATCTTATCCACGCCTGCGTACTAAGCTGAGGCACCTGGAGATCATGGTCTCCGCTGCGCTCATGCAGACACAAGGTGTTGGTTACAAGGTCTGATTTTTTTTTACCATACCAGCTACTATGAATAAGAAAATTTGCTTTGATGCTCTCACCTGTACACAAGTGCACGGTAACCTCTTGTGGTGAGATTGCGATGGTACGGTATGCTGCTTGGCATGTCCTGTGTGTAGGGGACTTCTTTTTTGCATCTCACCCACTCGCCAACTGTTCCCTATTGCCGAATTCGTTTCAATCAATATTATTATCAGTGATTCAGACGATACAACTTCTAGACTTCCAATGTTTTAACCCTAGATCTAGATGCATACTCTGAAAGAATTTTCTGGTAAAGCATAATGTGACTTACCTCCTTGATCCTGAGAGCATCTCTAGTCATCTTGTTGTTCATCCACAAGTATGCCAGGTAGTAACCGTATGTCTGCAGTTTTGAAAGGAACTCTAGATGAGTTTTTGAATGAGAATAGTGTCACAGCCATAAGACTGATGTCACGTCTTGTAATCAAACTAACAATCCAGGGATAATGGAAGACTGACAAAACAATCGACGGTAGGTCGACC
This sequence comes from Triticum dicoccoides, assembly GCF_002162155.2. Lineage (NCBI taxonomy): Eukaryota > Viridiplantae > Streptophyta > Magnoliopsida > Poales > Poaceae > Triticum > Triticum dicoccoides. The sequence continues at coordinate 52,422,776 of NC_041387.1, forward strand.
AGGCGCTTCATTTGGCTCGATTGATTCTTCTAGCAGGAATTTTCTTCTTATGGCATCATCTATGGGCTCTGGCATGGCGACGACACATTTTTTATACAAGACATGTGCATCTGCGATTTCAGAAATGAGCTGCAGCAAAAGGGATGCTCATTAGCCCATGTTGACAATAGCATAAGTTCACGAAAAAACTGACAGCACATGAATCTTACACTGTCTACAGTTTCTAGCACCTCAGCACACAGTTGATTCGCGGGGTTTACATAATTTCCTTTGCAGTTTTTCATTGCAGCCTTCGGGGAAGAAAAGGAAAATATGCTACAAATTCTTTAGATCGATACACAACAACAACAACAACAACAACAACAACAACAACAATTATGGCCGCACTTTTTGTCAAAGTGAATGAATTTGGAATTACCTCATATATTTGGTCAGATATTATCCCAAAGCCATGAGCCCCTTGAACTTGGAAATTTTTATCGAACTTTGGTTCTGTTATAGGATTGCCGATCAGGTAGCCCTGGAAATAATTGCATAACACAACAAAGAACGAGAAACATCATGACTCGACGATCGAACCCACACTCTTCTTTGCCCTCTTTTAGCCATTGCAAGAATAACAAATGTTTGAAGGCTAGAGAATAGCTTGCCTTGAGATTAATGAGAGGCTGGTCCCTTTTTTCAGTTCCTGGAGCATAGTAGAAGCAAATTGAAAGAGTGCTTGGTGACTCGGAAGAAATTTGAAAAAATGTGTTTGCTTTTCTAGTTTCCTTTGCACAACTTGCCGTATGTACTACTCCCTCCCTTCCAGAATAAGTGTCTCAAGCTTAATGCAACTTTCTACTAGAGTTAGTACAAAGTTGAGACACTTATTTTAAAACGGAGGAAGTACTACTATAAAGTCTTGTATAGTTTCGGAAGAGGAAATTACCTTGTGACATGTATGTTGCAATAAGTGGAATCACCTTTCCAGCGTATGAATCTCCTCCAAGGTAGAAAGGATTTGAAAGGTACTGCGGGTGATGAGTGAACCACTGCACGCATAGACAGCCAGCCATTGAGCGGTCAGTACTCAGTACTGAATTATTGACAGGGCAGTGGGCCAGCTCGATCCTCACCTTATTCAGGAATCTTTGGACTTGCAGAGAGGACGAGTAGTCTCCGACATCGCAGCCTTTGGGGTCACGAGCATACGAGAATCCCGAGCAGACGGGCGAATCCAGGAAGATGATGCTCGCCATCTGACAGTAAACCACAAATTAAGCTACAAATATAGTAATTGAGGAAGAGAAGAAGAGAGGAAGAGAAACACGCTCAGCAATCAGCGTCATGGATGATGAGCGTCGGTCGGTCTCACCTTGGTCCATGACAGCGGGTTCTGTACCAGCCGCGGCAAAACTCCAGTGTACGGCGCCCGCACATACTTTACGGGGCCTGCGGTGCGAGACGACCATGGATTAATTCATGGATGGGCATCGATTAGCCGACTTCTTAGAGGTATTAATTTGCAACGGAAATCCGGACCGGCCGGGAGCGGCAAGCAAGAGGCTGACTGACCAACTTCGAAGGCGAAGCCGCTGAAGCCCGAGCAGCGAGGCCCGCCGGTGAGCCACAGGATGACGGGGTCGGTGCCGGGGCTCCGCTCCGACTTGGCGAAGTAGTAGAAGAGCTCCGCCCCGGTCTCCTCCTCCACGCCCACGTATCTGCAACGCACGGCATGCAACTCCGGCCATGAGAAACTCTCGCGCCCAGTTCAAGATCGTCGAACCAACAAGGACGCACTAGAGCGCGGTGGGCGCACCGTGCATATGCCAATACGCTTACCCGGTTTCGAGGTAGAAGGGGAGAGGGCCATCGAATCCTGGCAGGTGGGTGACCACCGTCGACGCCGACGCCGAGGCCGGCCGTGAGAGCGGCACAAGCAGGAGGACGGCAACGAGATGCAGCACCGGCAAGTGGTGGCGTCGCCGGGCGGTGGGCGTCCGGAGAAGCTTGGCGGGCATATTGTTCTTTCTTTCTTGCGTGCTTGCTTTTCCGGGTGCTAGCTTGTAGTTGTAGACACGGACCTCGTTTAGTAAGAACGATTGACGGATCACCTACTCACTTGTTGTTGTCATGTCACAAGAAAAAATGACGGTGTGGATCATATGCATGTCGTCACCAAGAAAGCATGCGTGATTGGCTCAACAGGCCCCAAACGGTATACATAATGAATGTACGAAATCAGCTGAAATTTGCGTGTGCATGCGACTTTTTTACCCCTCAGTGTCCCAAATTGCTATTCATCCATGTTCCACGCATGCTTAAGATATTGCAAAAATGAGTTGAATAGAGATAAGTCTCTGTCAGCGTGCACGGCGTGCATATGTAACAAAACCGATGATGTAACGATATGCATGTCTTCTCTTTTTTCTTTTTCTTTCTTTTTTGAGTCGGCTTGCATGGAATTTGATATATGCGTACCACGACTAGATCAGAGGTAATCCAACCGATGTAACGAAGATTGAAAAATAACGGAGACATGATAGAGTATCGTTGCCTTTTGCATGATCCTTGCTCGAGCGAGATAAGTCAACTAACACCAATTTAGTCCAGTTGCTGGACCTTCTATTTCGTTGATCGAGGACGGGGCGTCGACCCGTTGGCTGGACAGCTGAGGTTGTTGACAGCCCACCCGAATTTAAGTCCTACGGCTTGGACGCGTGGTGCTCGCGGAGTTTTTCCTATAAAAAATGCCAACAAGAGTTAGCCCTCGGCTTGGTCCTTTTTTTCTCTATTTCGTTGATCGAATCCGGAGTTGCATGTCCGTGCCTTTATCGTGTGTGTTAGCACGGTCACATTTTTTAGGGGATCACGGTCACATGCCTAGTCGGGAACGGCTAGTGATGGCATCTCCTTACACCGGCCAGGACCGCACAGTGTGCAATTTTCTTTTGTCATCCAACACAGGTCTGCATCGATCTGCCGACCGGTCCGGACGCATTTTTGTCCGTAAACTCGAGACAAACTGCGGAGGGACTTTGCGGGTGTCCAGACAGCTGTCACGTCCGCGTCTGACTAACCCGACCCACCAAAATACATGCGCGCAGTTGGAATGCCTTGGGAGAAGAGTCGCCGGTGAGAGCATGACGCGAAATCGCCATGGTCGTCTCGCAGCCGGGTTCAGACGATGTAGTAGCTTGCTCATCAAAGACCGTGTCCATGCCGAAGAGCTCAAGCAGCTCCTCGACGACGTGTAGTTGAACAGTAGTGCGGCACGTGTGGTCATGCCCCCGCCGCTCACCACACTTGAAGCAGAGGCCCCGGGCACGCTTGTAGTCGTGCAGGGCCTTAACTTTGGACGTGTCAGTGAGCGCACTCTCGATGCCACGGCGATCCACCGCAGGAGTCGTAGCAGCTGAAGGTGGTAGTCGTGGAGGAGGTGGCAGTGGTAATGGCGCGCTCGTCTGTAGTGATGCATCTGTGTTGCGTAGCGTAGGACGTTGCTGATGGGTAGGCGCCGAGTCCACGACCTCCTCTTGCAAGAGCGCCAGGCACAGGTCGTATCCAAATCTGGTGCTCGCTGGATCAGCACCACCGCCCGGATGTCCTCTCGGAATCCCTCGACAAAACGAGTCAAGTAAACATATGGATGAGTAGCATCAGAGTAGGAGGCGAGATGATTCATAATTAACTCAAAGCGGTCAATGTAATCTGCCACTGAAGTAGTTTGACGAATGGTGTAAAATTGCCTAATCAAGAGCTGGTGTCAATCTCGACCAAATCGAGTACAAAGTAAGGCAACAAAGGATTCCCAGAGAGCTTGCACTGTAGCGACTGTAGCCAAATAGACGTCGTTCCCGAGAAATTAAGGGCGTGTTTTGTTGCCTGCATTAGGCCCAGCCTGGCCCGGGCGGGAAGAATTTGGCCCGTTTGGTTTCCTGCATTCATTGTGCGGCACGCATCACACGAAACTTAAAGCACGTCCAGGCCAGACCCAGGGGAAACGCAAGAATCGACAGTAGCTCGCGAGCCTGGCTCGGGCGAGGCAGGGGAGGGTGACGCGCTTCTCCCCTCGTGCGAGCAGGGGAGATGGCGCGAGCTCGCCCGCATCGCTGAAAAATTGGCGGGAGGATTTCGGCTCACCTCCCGCCGCTCCACCCCTATTTAGCCCCTCCCTCACCACCCCAACTCCCGCCACCATTCTTCCTCCGTTCGAGCTTTCCTGCCGACGCGCATCGGCACTGACGAGCAGGTAAGCGGCGCATCTTCATCGGTCGGTGGTCCACGGCGTTGGAGCTCCTTCACCGGCCGACGTTCATCTTCCACGATCGTCCCCCCTCATCCTCAAGCTGCAGCCATGGCCTCTGTGAGTTCAATCCCACTTTCTCTCTGTTCCTTCTAGCTAGATTTGAGCTGCAGCTAGGATTTGATCTAGATGCATGGTTCATTAATGGTCTGATCTGTGAGCTGATATGGTTGGTTGCTATGCTGCGGTTGTAATTTGTGGTAGGGCTAGATGTTCAAGCATGTGGTACGCTAGATTAGTAGTAGAGTTTGAAGTTGAACCTTGTGCTTGTGTTGAATCATGCTTAGATATGTGATTTGTAGCTATTGATGGTCCATTTGTAGCATGTTGTTTGTTGTAGATGTATGTTCCTGCTCATAGATTGTCTGGTATGCTTAGTATGATAGTGATGAAGCATGTGCTTGCTATGATAGTGATGAACCATGTACATGTATGCTCCTGCTTTCATGGATTGTCCGGTATGTTGTGTGATATGCTCACTGTCAATGTGTGCTACAATTGTAGGACATGACCACGCAGACGCAAGATCTTAGTCAGGCCCTTGTCGTGTATGACAGCCAGTTTGCTCCATCGTTTGTCAAGGACTCGCAGCCTATGTCCGAGATGGCACCTAATTCAGAGGTGTTCGTGTTGGGGAACGTTGCATAAAATAAAAAAATTCCTACGTTCACCAAGATCAATCTATGAGTTCATCTAGCAACGAGAGAGAGGAGTGCATCTACATACCCTTGTAGATCGCGAGCGGAAGCGTTCAAGAGAACGGGGTTGAGGGAGTCATACTCGTCGTGATCCAAATCACCGGAGATCCTAGCGCCGAACGGACGGCACCTCCGCGTTCAACACACGTACGGTCAGCGTGACGTCTCCTCCTTCTTGATCCAGCAAGGAGGAAGGAGAGGTTGATGAAGATCCAGCAGCACGATGGCGTGGTGGTGGATGCAGCAGGATTCCGCGCAGGGCTTCGCCAAGCGCTTGCGGGAGGGAGAGGTGTAGCAAGGGGGGAGGGAGGCGCCAGGTGTCAGGGTGCGGCTGCCCTCCCACCCCCTCTTTATATAGGGACCCCAGGGGGGGCCGGCCCTAGGAGATGGGATCTCCTAGGGGGGCCACGGCAAAGGGGGGAAACTTGCCCCCCAAGGCAAGTGGAGGCGCCCCCTCCCCTAGGGTTCCCAACCCTAGGCGCAGAGGGGGGCCCAGGGGGGGCGCACTAGCCCACTAGGGGCTGGTTCCCCTCCCACTTCAGCCCATGGGGCCCTCCAGGATAGGTGGCCCCACCCGATGGACCCCCGGGACCCTTCCGGTGGTCCTAGTACAATACCGGTGAACCCCGAAACTTTCCCGATGGCCGAAACTTGACTTCCCATATATAATTCTTTACCTCCGGACCATTCCGGAACTCCTCGTGACGTCCGAGATCTCATCCGGGACTCCGAACAACTTTCGGTTTGCTGCATACTAATATCTTTACAACCCTAGAGTCACCGAACCTTAAGTGTGTAGACCCTACGGGTTCGGGAGACACGCAGACATGACCGAGACTACTCTCCGGTCAATAACCAACAACGGGATCTGGATACCCATGTTGGCTCCCACATGCTCCTCGATGATCTCATCGGATGAACCACGATGTCGAGGATTCAAGCAACCCCGTATACAATTCCCTTTGTCAATCGGTATGTTACTTGCCCGAGATTCGATCGTCGGTATCCCAATACCTCGTTCAATCTCGTTACCGGCAAGTCACTTTACTCATACCGTAATGCATGATCCCGTGACCAGACACTTGGTCACTTTGAGCTCATTATGATGATGCATTACCGAGTGGGCCCAGAGATACCTCTCCGTCATACGGAGTGACAAATCCCAGTCTCGATCCGTGTCAACCCAACAGACACTTTCGGAGATACCTGTAGTGCACCTTTATAGTCATCCAGTTACGTTGTGACGTTTGGTACACCCAAAGCACTCCTACGGTATCCGGGAGTTACATGATCTCATGGTCTAAGGAAAAGATACTTGACATTGGGAAAGCTCTAGCAAAACGAACTACATGATCTTGTGCTATGCTTAGGATTGGGTCTTGTCCATCACATCATTCTCCTAATGATGTGATCCCGTTATCAATGACATCCAATGTCCATAGTCAGGAAACCATAACTATCTGTTGATCAACGAGCTAGTCAACTAGAGGCTCACTAGGGACATGTTGTGGTCTATGTATTCACACGTGCATTACGATTTCCGGATAATACAATTATAGCATGAATAAAAGACAATTATCACGAACAAGGAAATATAATAATAATCCTTTTATTATTGCCTCAAGGGCATATTTCCAACAGTTCGAGTCTGATTCCCTTTATGTGCCAGTAGTGCTCGTTGATCCAACTCCTGCTGCCGCCGTTGCTGCGGCTGCAATCAAGCTAGCAGCAACAAAGGCAAAGAAGGATGGTAGGTCCAATAACATGAAGTGGCAGTCGTTCATGTCCATGTTCGTGCTGAACAAGATGTGTGAGCTCATCTCTAGTGGAGTTAGAACAAGATGTGTGAACAAGATGTAACGATATGCATGTCTTCTCTTTTTTCTTTTTCTTTCTTTTTTGAGTCGGCTTGCATGGAATTTGATATATGCGTACCACGACTAGATCAGAGGTAATCCAACCGATGTAACGAAGATTAAAAAATAATGGAGACATGATAGAGTATCGTTGCCTTTTGCATGATCCTTGCTCAGGCGAGATAAGTCAACTAACACCAATTACCGAAAAACACTTTCGCCCCCTTTATAAATAAAGGAAACTGCCAAAGAGCACACATATAAGGACTAGTCCACACACACACCCAAGTCTCACAAATAAGTACAGAGGTTCTGCTGAGGGCACAACTCAACAAGCCCAGAAAAAAGAAAAAGAAAGGAGGCTGCCGCCGAGAGGCGAGAAGCGCCTAGTCTGGCTCTGGCGGAGGCGGCGGGGGCGGCGGCGACAGACAGACGACCATCGAGCGCAGGTCAGCAATGAAGTCGGAGATGGCGTCGCGGTCCTGAGGGCGGCTAAGCGGCCGCCAAAGCTGCAAGAAACCAGATAGTTTGAAGATCACGTCAGTAGCTCATCGAAGAGGAGTGTGTTGGATCACAAGCTTATTGCGGATCGTCTAGAGGGTCCAAGCAATGACCCCAATCTCAAGCCACCTAATGTGGCGAGACGACAAAGGGGAGTTCTGGAGTTCGGCAAATAAGTCGGGGAAGTTGGTGAGGCACCAAGCTCCACCTACCACTTCGCGAAAGAAGCTCCAAACGAATTGAGCGGACACGCAGGAGAAGAAGATGTGATTCGAGTCTTCGGGAACACCGCAGAGGGGGCAAAATGCCTGAGCCCGGGCCATTACGCTTGCGGACCTCTACCCCGGACGGGACCCGACCGCGAATCATTGCCACATGAAGATCCGGATCTCCAGAGGCAGGCGGATGGACCAAACCGTCGAGAGGGGGAGAGGGGCGGAGGAGGGGGCGATGGCCTGGTAGAGAGACTTGGTGGAGAACTGGCCAGATGGCTCCAGGCACAACCGCACCTGGTCAGCGCCACCATCCACCCTAGGCTCGTGGATGGCAACGCAGTCCAGCAGCTCGCACCAAGCAGCAGATTCCGAGGGCCCAAATGGCCTCCGGAAGGCGAGGCGCCCTAAGTCAATAAGGGCCCTCTCGACAGAGATCACATGGTCGACGAAGATGGAGAAGATGCCGGGAAAGCGCGCAGCGAAGGGGGCATCTCGGGCCCAATGAAATACGATTGATGAGCTAGTTTGATGTTAAAAAACATATACTTTCAGTTTTGTTTTCAATTGTTTTGGAATTTATGGTTCATGCGGGCGCACCTACACCCGGAAGCAGCCACACCTTTCTCAATCAAGAATACTTCCAAAACATTCATGGCTGATTTCAGCGCTCCTTTTCAAAGTGCATCGTAGACCATGATTTGGCCAAGCTCTTAATTAAGAAGACAATGGATCCGGCGACGCCGTCGCGGATCTGGAGTACGAGGCTTCGCTCCGTGCCAAGCTCCATGCCTCGCTCGCTCCGGGCGCGGGGGCAGCGTCGGAGACGACTGGTGTGTCCCCTTGTGCTTCTGGATCTGGGTCGGCGGTCCCTCCGCCCCCTGCTGCTGGTGCTCCGGTGGCTGTGGTCGATCCCTGGGAGCAGGCGGCGCTGGGGAGTTGGGAGGTTTCCTCGGGGCCTTCCTCGTCGCCCCCGTTGTTGGTCCCTCGGGGTGGCGGGCCGCTGCGGGCGCTGGCGGTGGTTGGTGGTAGCCCGTCTCGCTTCTTTCCTCGTGGCGCGTCAGGGGTCCCTGCTCGGCGTCCTTTGGGGGTGCTGCGGGGCGTGGCTCCGGTGCTAGTGCCGGTGCTCCTGGTGATGGTATCCTCCCTCCTCCTTCCTCTCGTGGCCCTGGTCGCATCCCCCCTCATTCCCAGGTCTCCAACCCTATCCTCACTTGCTTCGCGTGTCATCGCCCTGGCCACTTCCAGTCCCGCTGTGAAAACCCTCCTTTTTGCCTCATCTATAGGGAGGATGGCCACCTCACAGTGGATTGTCAAAACCGTGTCAAACCTCCCTCTTTCGTTCACTATGGTGTCGGCCTCCCTGGTTGTTCTTTCTTTGCCCTTGATAGGGAGGTTCCTGTAGCTGCTCCTATCCCCTTGCTTTCCAATGTGGGTGTCATATCTGTTCAGGACAAGCGCATTTCCTCCCAGGTCCTTCTTGATGAACTTCGGCTGTGGAATGACGGCGGGTGGGATTGGCAGATTCGCCAGTTATCTGATTTTGAGTTTGCCGCTACTTTTCCCTCTAAAGAGAGCCTTCGCATGATATCTTCCTGTACCAGCTTCACGCTTCCTCTGAATAAGCTAGTGGTTTCGGTTAAAGCTGCTTCCAATGGGTCAAAGGCCATCTCTTCTCTGTCCGATGTTTGGGTGCTAGTGGATGATGTTCCTCCTAATATGCGCACATCGGCATTCCTAATGGCATTTGGGGTGCTCCTCGGCAAGCCCATCGAGGTTGACCATGCCTCGCTGGCTGTTCTGGGTCCAGCTCGTCTCCGGGTCTGGTGTGTTGACCCTATCTGCATCCGTGGTGCTGTGGACGTTTTCCCGTCGGCGGGTGGCTTCCGGCTTCGGGTCCGGGTGGAGGGTGCTCCTGGCCCTGCCTCGCCTCCCCCTCCTCCCCCACCTCCGGCGCCCAGCAATGATGACAAGAGCAAGGATGGTGATGGATGCCCTGACGAATCGATGCATGGCACGGATCCTCGCTTTACCCAGTCTGAGTGGGATGGGATGTCTCCTGAAGATCAAGATCTGATGAAGGATTGTGCTCCGGCGGGCAGTGGGGCACAGTCCTCCTTGCCTGGTTCGGGTGGTGGGGTCGCGGCCTATGGCGGGGAGAAGGGCACCCCTCTGTCGGCGGCGTGTTCTAATATTCCTGCTCGCCCCACCTCCCCTTCGCTTTCTGGCATTAAGGATCTGCTTCCGGGTGGCCCGTCGGCGTCCAAGAAGAGGAAGAAATCATCGGTGAAAAAGTTCTCCGCTAAGAGCATGGTGTCTGGGGATTCCAGGCAGTCCGCGGCTGGGCTGTGCCGCAGGTTGGAGGCGGATTTGGGTGCGGCCTCGGGCCCGTCCTCGGCGGCTGCTTCCCCCGGCCGGGCTCCCCCTGTGCCTGTGCGTTCTCCTGCCTCTACTGCTCGCAAGAGCGGTCGGGTCTCCAACTGCGGCGAGCATGTGGCTGACCGGGCGTCTCGACGTGCGGCGGCGCGGGATCTCCCTCATTCAGGTTCGCACCCAACTTCGTCTATTTCCTCCCCTAAGGTTCTGTCTCCCGTGCGTTTAGTTTTGCCGTCTCAGTCTGATGAACAGCTGTTTAAGATTCTAGATGATGTAGGGATCTGGTTAGACTCCAGTTTGGATTCCCCTTCTTCCTTACTTAATGTGATTAGGGCTAACGAGCTAGCTCAGGCTGACATTGCTAAAGCCAAGGAGGCTGGGGTTGGTGTGT
>NC_041387.1:52433541-52443108 GCF_002162155.2 Triticum dicoccoides
TTCAGAATCGTGGGGCTGGAAAGCGCGTTAAACCCTGCAAGGCTCCGTGTAGGTCGAGTCTTAGAATTAAAAACCTCTCCTTCAGATGAAGGCCTTATTTTGGAATATCAGAGGTTTCTGCGCTAGGGGGCGCAGGGATCAACTCAAAGATCTGGTGCGGTCTGAAAATGTCGATTTTATTGGCCTTGTTGAGACCCTTAAACCCTCCTTCTCCCCGAGTGAACTTTCGGCTGTTGCTGGGATAGATAGATTCAATTGGAATTTTGTGGCCTCTGTTGGTCAGTCGGGTGGCTTTCTTCTAGGCACTAATATTAATGTATTTGATTTTGTTGCTTTTGACCATGGTATTTACTGGGCTAGCACGGTGGTCTCCCTTCGTTCCCTTAATTCTGTTCTCGAGATCATGGTGGTTTATGGCCCGGCAGACCACTCTCTCTCCTACAATTTCTTGGACGAGATCTATAATAAAATTGATTCCTGTCAGCTTCCCCTTTTGATTGGGGGTGATTTTAACCTATTGAGATATCCCTCTGATAAGAGCTCCTCTAACTTCTCTTGGGCTCGGGCTGAGGCCTTCAATGCTTTCATTAGGGATACTACCATTCGTGAAGTCCCTAGGGTTGGGGCCCGTTTCACCTGGACTAACCGCCAAGCTTCCCCCATTCGCTCAGTTCTTGATAGGGTTTTCCTCTGCCCTGACTGGGATGCTCTATTTCCCCGGGTTTGTCTTCGTGCCCTTCCCATTGTAGGATCTAATCACGCCCCCCTAATCCTTGATGATGGGACTCGTTCAGTTGGCTGCCATAGGTTTCAATTCGATGCGTCTTGGCTCTTAGTGGAGGGATTTTCCATCTTGTTGGCTCAGAAGATTACGGCCTTTCTTTCCTCTCCTCATCGCTCTTTTGGTCCAATGGATGATTGGCATCAAGTTTCCTACTGCCTGCGTAAATATCTTAGAGGATGGTCTAAGAATCACTTTGCTGAGTCAAGGCGTGACAAAGCGAGGCTGGTAGCCCAAATTGGCGATCTCGATGACCGTGCGGATACTTCTGGTCTCTCTGAGGTCAAATGGTAGCTCCGGTATGGTCTAGAAAAGGCGCTCTTGGATATCCATCGGCAGGAGGAAGTTTATTGGAAGCAAAGAGGCACGATTAACTGGACCCTTAAGGGCATGCGCCCACTGCCTATTTCTTCGCCATTGCGAATGGTAGGCGTCGAAGATGCTTAATTGATAGCCTGCTGATTGATGGTGTTAGAGTTTCTGACCCTCCGGTCATTCTTCGCCATGTGGTCCAATTCTTCTCTAACTTGTTAGCGGCTAAACTTGCGCTGGGCTTTAAGCTTGCACCGGCCTTCTGGTCTCCCCATGAGCAGCTGTCGAGCGCTGATAATGATCTCCTGTTATCCCCCCCCTTCCTAAGAGGAAATCTTCGATACGATTAGGTCCGCCAATTCTAATGCGGCTTCAGGCCATGACGGTTTCTCCATTCCTTTCTTTAGGCAATTTTGGCCTCAGCTAAAAGGTCTTATTAAAGCAATTATCCAAGGATTTTGGCTGGGCATTATTGATATCTCGAGGCTCAACTACGCGGTTCTCACCCTTATCCCTAAAATCAAAGGTGCTGACTTGATTTTGCAATTTAGGCCCATTGCTTTAATTAACAACTTTGCGAAGATGCCAGCTAAAGGCATGGCCAATAAAGTTTCCCCAATAGTGCATCGGGTCATTAGCCCTTTCCAATCCGCTTTCATTAAAGGGAGATACATCTTGGATGGGGTGCTTTGCTTGCATGAGATTATCCATGATCTGCGGATTAAGGGAACCAAGGCTGTGGTCCTTAAGCTCGATTTTGAGAAGGCTTACGACTCGGTGAGTTGGGATTTTCTTCGGCAAGTCTTACTGGCAAAGGGCTTCGAAGGTCCGGTGATGCAGCGTCTGATGCAACTTGTGGCTGGTGGGCACACGGATGTGGTTGTAAATGGCCAAACTAGTGATTTTTTTGCTAATGGTAGGGGCCTTAGTCAAGGGGATCCGGCGTCCCCTTTGCTTTTCAATTTTGTTGCCGATGCTTTATCTCGTATCCTCTCTTGTGCCGCGCTGGCTGGGCACATTTCCCCGGTGAGCTCTCACCTTATTCCTCATGGCATTACTCACCTTCAATATGCGGACGACACCATCATTATGGTGGAGCTCAATGAGACCAGTCTCACTAATCTGAAATTTCTTTTGCTCTGCTTCGAAGCTCTTTCGGGACTTAAAATTAATTTTTCCAAGAGCGAGGTTATTGTGACTGGGGTGTCGGATCTGGAAGCTCAACGGGTGGCTCACCTTCTGAACTGCTCCCTTGGCTCTTACCCTCTCAAATATTTGGGCTTACCTATTTCTCCGTTCAAGCTCTTGGCAAAAGATTTTGCCCCGGTGGTAGCGAAAGTTGGCAATAGAGTCCTTCCTTGGAGAGGACGGTATAACACGCAGGCGGGCAAGGTTGCCCTTACCAATTCGTGCCTCTCTTCTCTCCCGATGTTCCTTATGGGTTTCTACCTTCTGTCTGGCGGAATTCATGCTGGTTTCGACAAGCATAGGGGAGCCTTTTACTGGAACTCTGCCGACAACAAACGCAAATATAGGTTGGTCAGATGGAACATCATTTGCCGCCGTAAGGACAAGGGTGGTCTTGGCATTATTAATACGAGAGTTATGAACAATTGCATTTTGATAAAATGGTGGTGGAAGATAATGTCTCTTGAGGATCGCCCAATCTGGCTATCGATTCTTAAATCTAAATATTTCCCCGCCTCGAGCCCTATGTTTGCCTCAGCTTCTGGTGGTTCTCAATTTTGGCGTCAGCTGGTTAAAGTGCCGCCGATTTTCCGGCCCCTTGTCAAATTTGTTGTCAGGAATGGTAAGTCCACTCGGTTTTGGTTAGACTGGTGGGTCGGGGACACCACGCTTGCGTTTGCCTTTCCGTCCCTGTTCTCCTACTGTGCTGATCCCGAGATCTCTATCTTTGAGCTCTCGGTTCAGGGTTGGGTGTTAGATTTCCGGCGCTCTCTTTCCCCTATAGAGTTGGAAGACTGGCAGCGCCTTACTGCTTGCTTCCCCCTGCTCTCAGAGGAAGAGGATTCCGTGGTGTGGCCCCTTTCCTCTTCGGGGTGCTTCTCCGTTAAGTCGGCTTATTCGAAGCTTATTTTCGGTGGCCGCTCTATGAAGTTTAAGGATATTTGGTCAGCCCGTATCCCCCCTAAAATTAATTTTTTTTATGGCAAGATGTCCGCTGTAAGCTTCCGGCGGCTGATCAAATTAAGAAGAGGAACGGGCCGGGCACTGATAGGTGCGTGTTATGTGGGGCTCTTGAGAACTCTGAGCATATTTTCTTCCATTGCTCCTTAGCTATACTCATGTGGAGTTGCATCAGACTTTGGCTCCAGGTTAACTGGACTCCCTCCTCCTTTGAGGACCTGAGACAATACTCTAATTCCTTATCAGGCCAGTCCAAGAGGGTCTTCTTAGTGGGCTGGGCTGTGATCGGTTGGTCGCTGTGGACTACTAGGAACAAGTTCTCGATTGAACACATTTTTCCGGCTAACCCTGTCAGTTGCTTATTTAAAGCCAATGTCTTTTTGCAGCAGTGGAGATTATTGACTAAGGAAGGGGACCGTCAGGCGTTCGACGTCATGCTATCCAAAATGAAATCTACGGCGTCTTCCCTGCTTCCGCGCTCTTCGAGGACGGCTTCCTAATTCCTCTGCTGGGGATCTCTGTTTTGCTGGCCTGCGTGCCATGTTAGGCTGGAGGCCTTGTATTGTTATTTATGTTCTGTGGCCTTTAAACTTGTGAGCTGTATGGTACTGGTGGTATAACTCTGCCTGGTGGCTTTATCTATAAAGTCGGGCTAATGCCTTTTCTCTAAAAAAACAGCAGTATTCGTGTAAGTTGGGCCTTGCAGCTTTGTTGCGCCACCTTGGGGTAAATTATGGTCTCGTCTACCCGACAAACATTAGCACTAAGCAAAAGAAGGCTAATGCGCCTAAAGAAGCTAGGATCTGAATATCCAGCATACGTCAGAGGCATGAAAAATCAAACGTTTTTCATGAGAAATTATGTTCGCCGAGGATACCAAGTTTAGATAATGAGCATGACAGATTCGTACAAATTAGCTTTTAAACTAAATTTATCATCATCACACCCATATAAATTGTCATGAAAAATGCCAGGTTTTTCATGCCGTTTTCGGAGAGCAAAAGAATGCTGATCAGCCGCTGTCCGACCGGACAAAAAACATACCATTGTTGAATAAAGAAAAATGGATATACTTAGCCTGGAGTCCGACTTGAAAGAGTGTCGCTGAGCATGTCCGCCCGGCCGGCAAGGTTGGCGCAGCCCGTTCTTTAATGGCGACGGTCAAGAAAGCCGACAGCTTGAAATATTATTGATAAACCCCAAGGCCGGGAAAAGAACAAAACCTCCATAGTTTCCCACTACTACTTGACACGCAGGCTATATTCAAGCACGCTGTCACCTACGCGTGTTTCTAGCTAGTGAATACACCCGCATCTGTGCCGTCGGCGCGCGTTAAGCGGCCACGACAGCGCCGAGCCTGCGTGCCGGCCTCGCCGTGGACCCGACGACGCAGCTCCTGCTTTTTGGGCCCAGCGTCGCGGCGTCATCGTCGAGCCCGAACTCGCATGGCCGGTCCTCGTCGATCCTCCCAATGGCCACGCTCTGGCTCCGCGGCCCGATGCCGGCGGGCCTGGGCGGACCGGCGCGCGAGGCGGTCCTGACGAGCTCACGCACGTCGGCGTCATCGCCGTCACGCCCGCCGAGTAGTGGAAGTGGAACCTGTGGCTCCGGCTCCGGGACACGGCCGCTATGCCCACCGGCTCGCGCCCCGCCACGCAGGCCGCCATCTGGCTCACGTAGAGGTTGCGCTCGCAGGCGGATCCATGGCGGAGCAGGCGGAGCGCTCGGCTGAACAAACCGAGGCGGCTCGCGCGGGGATGACGAATTTGCCCGACGGCCACGACGGGTATGCAGCCCCAGGGTTGCGGCGACGACGAGAAGCCGGCCGGAGACCCGACGCGCTTTGCTGGCTCCAGGACGTGTACAGGCCGTGGCCGCCGGGCGAATTCATCATCCCCGCGCGAGCTGCCTCGGTTTGTTCGGCAGAGCGCTCCGCCTGCTCCGCCACCGCCGCGAGCGCCGCCCTGTCTCGGGCCTTCTTGGCATTCGCCCTATTTCGCCAGTCGGTGATAACAGCCTCCCGACGGTTAACTTCCGCCCTCCAGTCAACGTTAGACATGGCCGGGGGCTTGGACGGGGGCGCCCTCTGCTTCCTCTGTTTCGGCTAGGTGGCGGAAGCGGTGGCATCTGTCACGGCACAGGGGGCACGTACTTCTTCGGCAGCATGACGGCCGGCTGGGAGGGGAGGAGGAGGAAATTGGCGGGAGGAATGAAGAGTGAGAGGGAAGCCAAGGGGGAAAGCAGGAGGAAACGGTGGGAAAAGGGCCTCCTCTCACCGACAGAGCGGCCCTACGCCCCTTTTCGCTTCTGTCGGCACCCCCAGGCGCCCCCAGATGCTTGGGTACGGCTCGGGTTCGCCGACTATTATTTCGGCCCAAACTGGCGCTAAATGAGATCCTGGGGGCGCGACTAGGACGATTTTCGGCCGCCGGCGCTAAAAAAAATGGATTGGGGGGGTCTATTGGGGGCGCGGCTGGAGATGGTGTTAGCTGTCAGGCAGTGCTGCTTACCCGGTTTCGAGGTAGAAGGGCAGAGGGCAATGGAATCCATGTAGATGGGTGACCACCGTGGGAAGGTGAGGCCGAGGGCGAGAGCAGCAGAAGCAGTGAGGCATCTAATTAATAGAAGTTCATCATCACATTAAAACCAAAGTACATAAAAAGTTCTCATTGAACAACATATAGCTCTTCAGAGCATCTAATTAAATCATACATTGAAACAATGCAAAACATTTCAATGCAACAACAAATGCGATTATAACCGCAACCAAGGTAACAATTGATCCAACGGCATAATGATACCAAGCATCAATATGAATGGCATATTTTCTAATCTTTCTAATCTCAAAATGCATTGCATCCATCTTGATCTTGTGATCATCGACGACATCCGCAACATGCAACTCCAATATTTTCTTCTCCTCCTCAATTTTTTTCAATGTTTCCTTCAAGTAATTGTTTTCTTCTTTAACTAAATTTAACCTCTCGACAATATGGTCGGTTGAAATTTCCGTTTCACATACCTCCTAGATAAAAAAACCTATGTCATGTCGCTCGGCATAATTGTCATAAACACTAAATGAAACTAATAGTTATAAAAGATTATATATATATATATATATATATATATATATATATATATATATATATATATATATACACGACATCTGAATCATAGACAGGAGGAGAGCCAACGGAGACGGTTACCAAAACCATCGCACTATATAATAACAAACAATAATAAGTAAGAAAACTACACAAGTATCTATCTAAATCATACAAGTAAGAACTTTTTTCTTTTAAAAAGAAGATAAGATCAAGAGGCTCACCACGGTGGTGCTGACGACGAGATCGGCACAGGCGATCAACGGAGGTGAGGACGAGGACGGGACAGGACGGACCGCCAAACCTAGACAAATCTTGAGGAAAATGAAGTTTGGACAAGGAGTTTCGAGAAGAGAAAGCTTATGTGTGGCTCGGGCATTTCATCGAACACCTCATGTGCATAGGAGGTGAACTAGAGCACCACAAAGCTCTCCAACGGCCAACCAAAAAAACAGAGCAGTGGAGTGCTCTGCTCGCGGGCGAGGGAGTATATATAGGCATCTCATTGGTCCTGGTTTATGACTGAAACCGGGACTAAAGGACACCCTTTTGTCCCGGTTGCAGCCACGAACATGGACCAATGGTCGTGGGCCAGGAACGAGGCCCATTGGTCCCTGTTCGTGTCTGGAACAGGGACGAAAGGGCTCAGACAAACCGGGACCAATGCCCCACAAGGCCCGGCCGTCCCCCTGTCCTCACGAACCAGGACCTATGCCCCCATGGGTCCCGGTTCGTGATTAAACCGGGACTAATGGGCTGACCCGGCTTGGACCAAAGCCCTGTTTTCTACTAGTGTTACCGCGTCACATTCATGTTGGCCTAGAGCATGCAATGGTCGGCATTAATGTTGTGCGACGTGAGGGCAGCGGTGACAGCCGTGACCTCTCGGGCGTCGCCGCTTCAATGCGGACGCCGCGTCCTGAGAAACCAACTCCGGTCACTGCGCCGCATTGAAGCGGGTCGACCGGCCCTTCGCATGGCATGGCCACGGTGTCGTCTCCAAGCCCCTTCCTCCTCCCCGAGCCCTTCCTCCTCCTCCTCCATCGTTGAATAGAGAAAGAAGTATAGTCGACTGGAGTCCGAGAGACAAGAGAGTCGCTGAGCATGCATGTCCGCCCAGCTGGTAAGGTTGGCGCAGTCTATTCTTTAATGGCGACGGTCAAGAAAACCAACAACTTTGAAATATTATTAGTAATCCAACCCCAAGGCCGGGAAAAGAACACCTGAGATCTAGTTTGAAAGATTTCGATGCGAGGAATCCAACGGTTGAAACGGTTCGAGATTTAGTCGCATGGTTTATGAGTTAAAACGTTTTGAATAAACAAGTCTATGAAAAAGGAAGTCGCGAAATGACGCACAACCTAATGAGGTGGGAGTGATTTTTGTAAAAAGTACTGATTTCGAAAAGAAGACAAATCAGCCGCCATCTAACCGAACACGAAACATTCCGTTGTTGAATGAAGAAAACCGGATACATCGATCGCCTCGAGTCCGAGAGAAAAGAGAGTCGCTGAGCACGTCCACCCGGCCGGCATGGTTGGGGCATGCCGTTCTTTAATGGCGACGGTCAAGGAAGCTGACAGCTTTGAAATATTATGAATAGTCCCTGAGGCCGGAAAAAGAACAAAAACTCCATAGTTTTTCACTACTTTGACACGCAGCAAGTGAGCGTAGCACTCAAATTAATCGGACGCATCAGTCCGGACCGGCAACTAGTACAGTACATTCAAGCACACTGTCACCTACGCGCCTCCGCACATTTCTAGCTAGTGAGTCGACGGTCGGACCGCCATCCGTGCCGTCGGCGAGCGTTAAGCGGTCGCGACAGCGCCGAGCCTGCGCGGCGTCTTGGCCGTGGACCCGACGGCGCAGCTCCTGCTCCTTGGGCCCAGCGCATGCGCCGCGGCGCCGTCGTCGAGCCCGAACTCGCAGGGGCGGTCCTCGTCGATCCTCCCGATGGCCACGCTCTGGCTCCGCGGCCCGACGCCGGCGGGCCTGGGCGGCCCGGCGCGCGAGGCGGCCCTTATGAGCTCACGCACGTCGGCCTCGGCGCCGTCGCCGCCCGCCGAGTGGTGGAAGTGGAACCCGTGGCTCCGGCTCCGGGACACGGCCGCTATGCCCACCGGCCCGCGTCCCGCCGCGCAGGCCGCCATCCGGCTCACGTAGAGGTCGCGCGCGCGGACCAGCGCGCGGAACGGCGCCCGCACGCACCGCCCCAGCATGGCCAGCGCGCGCACGCCCCTACTCGCCGCCGACATATCTGATCGAAGGCGACGCCTTTGCCGTTTGTTAGCGGCTGGAGACGGCGTACAAATTGTAGTGCTTGTGCTTGTGCTTGTCGTTGGGGCTATATATGAAGGGATCGGCGACTCGTTCTGGGTCAAGTGACGTGAGGCGTTGTAGGTGGAGGGCTGGTTGCGGAGCACAGAAGGTCTGACTCGCTTGGTCATCCTTTTCGGTGCGGGGCTCCGGTTCGGTATGGCCGGTTCAAATCGGACGTGCTCTGTCTGGCATGTCTATGTGGACGTCGCGTTGATGAGTGCAGCAACGATGAATGCTCATCTACTGAAAGTCAACGAGAACTTAAAGCGTGTCATACATACGTGCTACGATCATTTGAAAAGTTTTGAACAAAAGACTTGGTCGGTTATTTTAATGTTATTGGGTTCGAGATGCTGTGATTAGAGTTGGCCGGAAGCAAATTCAAGTTCATGGTGTGGTTGCACTCACTGATTTTTACTAGATGGTGCCCCGCGTGTTGATGCGGAATTGAAGATTCGATTTCTTTATTCGCAAAACAGAAGAATATTTGATTTCTAAAAACTGCATAGAATGTGTAAATCTATTCATTAAGATTCAAATCATGTGAGAAGTTTAGCATTCCACAAGAAAATAAAAGTAATCTTAAGATAAGAGTTTTAGCATTCCACAAGAAAATGCAACATTACCCGCAACAACAACAAAAAAGCAAATGCAACAAGATTTCGGCCGCAAAAAATAGATTTAAAATTCACTTGAGAATATACTAATGCATGTTGCCTGCAGGGAGGTTTTAATGGTAGTTCACACGGGAGATGGGGTTTTTTTTCGGAAAAAACTTTCGATCTATTCAGCATCTGTCAAGGAAGTACAAAGAACATAAGAAGTAAAAAATTACATCCAGAACCGTAGACCACCTAGCGACGACTACAAGCACTGGAGCGAGCCGAAGGCGTGCCGCCG
>NC_041387.1:52443387-52446362 GCF_002162155.2 Triticum dicoccoides
CTCACTGGAGCAGAGCAAACCTTGTTGTAGTTGATAGTTGAGAATTAATCGTCGTGCTAAGGTCCAATAGGACCAACACACCTAAACAGCAACCGCCGCCGATGAAGAGAAGAGTAGAACGAAGGATCCAATCTGAAGACGCATGAACACAGACGAACGAAGACCGGATCCAAATGGATCCTCTGAAGACAAACGCCAACCGAATCCCGTGAGATCCGCCAAAAACACACATCCACACGCCCTTTGATAGTGCTAGACGCGCCATCATAATGGAGGCTAGGTGGGGGAGAACCTTATTCCAACTTCAGGTAGCCGCTGCCGTCTTGTCTTCCTGAGCAGAACACAAGCCCTGAACAGACACAAAAAACACCTAAAAACGGAGTAGGAGCCCTCCCGCCGGCAAGGACAGTGCCGCAGACCGATACAAACCTGTGTTAGATGGCTTCAGTTGTCCGGACAGCGTTGTCTGGACGTATGCGGGAGGTTTGAGGGTCGCCGTTGGAGATGCCCTAACACAGTTCGCCCATTTAATTCACATTCAAAGTTGATTAGATAAATCTAGCCTTGATGGATGCTTTTCTCTCCCACACCAAATCTTTCTAGGAAGAGTAAAGAAAGTTCATTTAAAATCATTACTGCGTTCATCTTTTCATATGTAGATGAAGAAATGCGTAAATATGATATGTGTTAATACAGAAAATAAAGTGGTCGGGGTATATACCTCAGAGAGGCTCATTGTCCAACCACCTTTGAGCCATGGCAAAACATTCTTTAGGCCGGTATTCTGGAGCAGTATGACCAGCACCCTGTACAAAAAATGAATGATGACCTCTACCATGTTAGAACATGTATGGTTCCCATGGACATGATTTGGAAAGGATAACAAGATCACCTTCACTGTGGTAAATGTCATATTGTTTGTGTATTCTATGGTAAATCTACAAAAAAGAAAAGATGCATCCCATGTCAAAGAGAGTGTGGAGAAAGCTAGCACACAAGGTATGTGACATGGAGTTTTTCTTATATATGAAATAGGGAGATGTAAAGACTTAACCCAGCAGCCTGCCCACTAAGATGCCATGCTCTCCATTCATCAACGATCGAAAAGTTTAAGGATCTTATCCATGCTTGTGTGCCAAGAAATGGTGCCTCCAGATCATGGTCTCCGCTGCACACACAAATAGTTTAAATTATGAGGTGCGAACGAACATTTTGAGCCAATGTGACTAGGTAAAAAACTTCTCATGCCCTTGTTTTTACCTGTACACAAGTGCACGATAACCTCTCGTAGTGAGGTTGAGATGGTATGGTATACTGCTCGGTATCTCATACGTGTAGGGGAGCCCTATGTTGCATTGTATCCACTCACTGGTTGTTCCCTATTGCCAAATTAACTTTCATCAATAATGTTCCAAATGATGTGGATTGGAAAAAGAATTCCAGGTTTGCTCCTACATGGTACGTATTAAGCTAAAAAGTAACTTAAAATCTCAACTTTGCACCAAGTTTTGTTTTGGTATGAAAACTTTGGAATCATCTAAAGAGAACCATACACTTTAGAATTAATAAATTGTGTACACTCGGAAAAACAAAATGCAAATAAAGGCTTGGACAAAGTTGTCAGTTACCAATCTCTCCTATAAACCAGTCGCCCTCACCTTCACCTCCCACTGTTAGCAAACATGTGTATTGTATATATGTCGCAACCATCCAACTGATACTAGCTCTATTTGATGTTATATTACTGCAAACCACTTGATGTCAATGGATGTTATAAAAGTGTCTGGCATATTTAGATGTTTTAAAAAAAATCACGAGTAAATATAGAGTTGATGCAAAGTCCAAGATTCAAAAGGTGATGGTTTTCTTTACTTTTTTCTACTTCTACAACATTTTTTACCCTACCATGTCTAATTTTATATCTAAAGAAGTTAACACTACATAATGATACCTTTGGATGCATACTCTATGAAATAAGTTTCATGCAAAAGACATAGTGTGTACCTCCTTGATCCCGATAGCTTTTCTGGTCATGTTGTTGTTCATCCAAAAGTAAGCTAGGTAATAACCATATGTCTGCAATTTAGAAAATAATTCTAGATAAGTTTGTGCTACGAGAACAGCCTCATGTGACATATTTCACATTCATCGGAATTCATATATCAAATTGACACATCATGGATGAAGAGAGACTGACAAAACAATCTACAGTTGGACGAGCAGGTGGCTTGTTTAATTGGGTAGATTCTTCCAACAAAAACTTTCTTCTTGAAGCATCATCTATGGTCTTTGGCGCAACAACGTCACACTTTTTGTACAAGATGTGTTCAATTGAAATTTCAGAAATGAGCTGTGATAGAAGGGAAGTACATTAGATGATGTTGGAAATACCATACTATTTCATAACAACAAAGCAATACATGAATCTTACATTATTGATAATATGCAACACTTCAACACACATTTCATTCACGGGGGTAACATAATCTCCTTTACAATTCTTCACCGCACTCTTCACAAAAGGAAACCATGCTACAACTTCTTAGATCAAAGCATACTGCAAAAAATTATCACATGATATTGTTGAAGAGTTCAAATGTGGCATCACCTCATATATTTGATCAGATATTATCCCAAAGCCATGAGCACTTGGAATTTTGTAATTTTCATCAAACTTTGGATCTGTTATAGGGTTGCCAACCAGATATCCCTAAAATAATTGCATTAACATGGCAACAGAATAAATACATGGTCCCACACTCTTTTCCATTATATTGTCGTTGTCGATGTAAATGTTCAAAGGATAGATAATAACTTGCCTTGAGATTGATAACAGGTTGTTGCCTCATGTCAATTCCTGGAGCATATTATAATCAAGAGGTAAGTCCACATTACCTCCTCAATTCTTGGTGAAATTCCAAATTACCCGTCTCGGTTCATATGACAACTCTAGAAAAATGTTCTGACTGTAACCC
>NC_041387.1:52446674-52451017 GCF_002162155.2 Triticum dicoccoides
TCAGCTCTCTCACCTTTGTCTATGTTAGAGTTTGAGGCAACAACATACACATTTACTTTATCCTAAAAATGTGCAAACAGTTTCAAATTCAAACAACCGAGTTTTTTATCATTTTTTTATTTTCTCAATTGTTTGGGATTTCATCCAAACTTTGAGGTATAAATCTTGAACAATATCATCTTGTAAAATAGTTTGTCTAACTGAGCTTAAATTTTAGTAATTGGCTTATAGAATTATCTATGTTTTTTTATAGTATTCATAATGGTTTGAAATTTTGGTCAACTTGAGGTGCCATTTTAATATATTTTTCTCATCAACTATTTGTGAAAATGAATTGAACCATTGGCCCAGTGAATTATTTTTCTCTTTTGTAAATTAAAACCTATAGATCATATGCAATATTTTCCAAAAGTTTCAATTATACTAGTTTTCTTTATAAAAACAAATGGAAAGGAAAGATATTGTGACGATCAAGATGTGGCTTCCACGTAAGCAACACCAATGGAAACTGGAGGAGGGTTATAATGTGGAGCATATTTTTGATGTTTTTGACATAAAGTTAGTAATGTGAGCTCCATCTTTAGAATCAAATCCAGATCTTTATGACTCGAAATTTTGTACAAAAACATATGATTTTGTAGTTCCTTTCGAACCGCTTGTCATAATACATTCAGGAATGCGCATAGATGTGCAATGCTGTAAAGAGCTACTCCCTCTGTTCCAAAATAGATGACTCAACTTTATACTAACTTTAGTACAAAGTTGGGTCATCTATTTTGGAACAGAGGGAGTAATAATTACCTTCTGAAATGCCTTGTCCAATAAGTGGAATCACCTTTCCAGCATATGAATCTCCACCAATGTAGAAAGGATTTGAAAGGTATTGCGGGTGATCCGTGAACCACTACACAACCACGATTAGAGCGGCCAATAATCAATGCACGGAAGTTCTCCATTCAAAACAAAAACAAAATATTTGCGAGACCATTCAAAACTATATGACGGTACGGCATGCCTCTCATCACCTTATTCAGAAATGTTTGGACCTGCGAAGATGATGAGTAGTCCCCAACATCGTAGCCTTTGGGATCACGAGCGAACGAAAAACCTGAACCCACCGGTGAATCCAACAGGAGTATGTTTGCCATCTAATCAAGAATTGTCGTCAGTAAACCATAAAACTGGTCAAAAATGAAATGCATTGCGACGAGCATCTCAGGGAGACAGTGACATCAATGATCATCAATAATCTCTCACCTTTGTCCATGAATATGGGTTATACACCAACTCCGGCAAACCGCCACTATACGGTGCCAACACAAACTTCAGAGGACCTACGGTGCAAAACAATGGCGGATAGATGAATACGAGCAGCAACTAGTACGCATGTCAGAAATTGGAAGCCCAATTTGGTGAACTGACCGATTTCAAAGGCCAGGCCCATGATGACCGAGCAGCGGGGACCGCCGGTGAGCCATAGGAGCAGCGGGTCCGTGCCGGGGCTCCTCTCCGACTCGACGAAATAGTAGAAGAGCTCCGCCCCGGCCTCCTCCTCCACGCCCACGTATCTGCAACGCACGGGCACTCCGGCCATGAATCCGGCGCCATTTCAACCAAGCTTAGCCGTGGAGGCACGCACCTAGAGCTTACCCTGTTTCAAGGTTGAAGGGCAGAGGGCCATCGAATCCTGGCAGGTGGGTGACCACCGTCGCCGCCGCCGCCAACGCCGGGCGTGAGGGCGGCAGGAGCAGGAGGGCGGGGACGAGATGTAGCAGCAGCAGCGGCGGCAGGAAGTGGCATTGCCCGGCGGTACGCAGCCGGAGAAGCTTCAAGGACATTCTCTCTCTCTCGTCCTTTCTTGGTGCTTCTACTAGGCACACAGCCGTACCTGTACTGCTGTCTGCTGCTCCAATCAATTTGGATCCGATCTGAACACCAACGTAAGAAGCGTGGAAGGCATTGTCACGTGGAGGAAGTGGTTGGCATGTCACCTTTTTCTTTTGGAAAAGGAAAGCTCACCTGCTTATTCATTTCCGTCGACAGGAGAATGTTTTTACAAGATTTTGTCCAAGTACAGCGAACAGGAAAGGGAAAGACCGAATCCTCATTATACAGAGTACTCCATCTGTCCTAAAATATAAGACAATTTTTTACATTTTTAATAGAGTGATCTTAAATTGTGAGATGAAGGGAGTAACTATTTTTGGGGCATCTCTAAATGAATTTAACTCCTTAAACACCTTTTTAAACTTTAACTTGTTTTTTTATTAAAAAAAACTCCTCCAAACGGAGGAGTTTAAAAAACATGGACCTAGGTGTTTTGTCATCTTGTCCTATTTTTGCCGGTTATGCAACTTTTATCTTAACTTTACTTTTTTAGCTCCGAACGAGCTTGTACCACATGGCAGACTTTTTGGATATTTGCTTCATACAAGATGACTGCATACAAGTTGATCTCTACTCCCATCTGGCAAGTGCCACTAGCTAGCAAATCTAAGCAGCATTTTCCCCATTTTCCCAAGGAAAAAACTCCGAAAAACCTATTGCGAGCCTATTTATAAGACTGATGATAGGTAGTGGTCGTGGCGTTTAGGTTGATGGAATCAAGAATCCTGAGGATCTGGTCGACGGCGCTCTTGTCCTTGAGGATGCCCATGTGCGACACCTTGGGCAGCTCCACCACCTCGAGGACCTGCGCCGGCGAGTCGGACCAGGCCTTGATCGGTCCCATGAGGCTGGCGAGGTTCACCGTCCCGTCGTCGTCGCCGTACACCACATTGACAGGCCCTGCGTCGAACCCCTCGTCCCCGAACATGAGGCTCTCCACCGTGTCAACGCCGGTGCCCACGAGGCATGTCACCGGCACGCCCGACTCCGGCAGGACCTCGCCGAGCGGCCGTATCCGCGCCCGGTACGGCTCCACCCCGTCGGCGAACCCGATGTCGTTGAGGAACTGCGTGACGTTCTTGGTGGAGTAGGTCCGGTTGTGGCGCTGGGAGACGGCGAGCGTGGTGTTGCCAAACACCTTGGGCGTGGGCAGCAACCAGAGGTTGCCCTCGGAGCTGCGCTGCTCGTTGCGGATGAGGGAGGGGTCGACGAAGGGCACATCGAGGGTGTTGCCGGAGGCGAAGGTGAGCATCTCCTGCACGGAGCTGCCCCACGGCACGGACAACGTCACAAGCCGCTTCACGTGCGCCGCTCCGTCTCCATCTTGGCGTGTTCGTCCATCTCTCAACCCAACCCAAGCCGCTCCTCCCAGGGAGCCTCTCCGCCGACCAAAACGGTGCCGGCCGCCGCGATTTGACCCAAAGCATCTTTTCCTCTCCTCCTCCTCCTCCTCCTCCTCCTCCTCCTCTAGGTGCCTCCCATCCGCTTTCGATGAGCTCTGTTTGTCTGTCTGTCTCATCGACGTGCTCCTTCTTCTCTTGCAGAGTTGCAGTTGCAGCCAACCAACGAGAGACGAGAGATTATTCCGATCGGCAGGCCGCTCCAAATTTCGGTGCTTCCCACGCCTGATTGCCTCCCTCCTCCTCCTCCGAGCTTTCTACTCCAAATCTCCGTCCCGCCATCCCAACGAGGAGACCAAACCTCGCGCGCGCGTCTTCGCCGTACGTGCTTGCCGTCTTCCTTCCCCAACCCGTGCATCCTCGGCTCCGCCGTCGGTGGAACCATCTCACTACTAGGGAAAACCTTATACACAGAATCTTAGCAGCAGCGTGGTTTAAAAACAGACGCTACTGCTAATTAGCAGTAGCGAGCTTCATAAAAGAGCGCTACTAATAACTAAGTAGCAGTAGCGCTCTAGGTGAAACGAGCGCTACTACTATAATTGCCACGGTGTTGCCTCCAGGCTAGATATAGTAGTAGCGTCCTTCCAAGGGACGCGCTATTGCTAAAGTACTTAGTAGCAGCGTTTTTCCTCAAAACTCGCTACTGCTAAGTATCACCGCAACTAATTAAAGTTTAGACTTAGAGCGTTTTTTCAGGACAAAGCTTTACTGATATTGGGATAAACAAAAGAAATAACTGCTTTCGTTAGCAGTAGCGTTTTTCACTAAAACGCGCTATAGATAAGTTAGCTATAGCGCGTTTTCCTAAGAGCGCTACTGCTACTTCGACTTAACCACCCCGGCTCAAAATTTCGCTAAGTCCTCCTTTCACCCCTGCCCCCCGGCCTGTTCCCCTCCTGTCGTCGTCGCCCGAGCCCGAGCCTGCCCTCACCGCCGCCGCCCGAGCCCGCCCTCAACCTCACCTCCGCCGCTCGCCGCCGCTCTCGACCACACCGCCGCCGCCCGAGCCCGCCCAGGACCGCCGCCTCCCGATCCCGAGCCCGTCCTCACCGC